>NW_021703776.1:1192696-1282719 GCF_005190385.1 Monodon monoceros
TGGTTGAGTTCTCCTCCATCTCAGAAGGTCTCCTGGGAATCTTCACCTATATAAAGACTCCTGTTCCCAGCAGGACTGGTAATGCGACAGTCTCATGGACATAGTGAAAAAATAGAGCAATGTCATCTTTGTAATCCCAGGCTCCACACCCAAGTATTCCCAATGATTAGCTTTGTGAGCTAAAGATGAGTTCATAGAATTTAGGTATGCGTTGTGACAAGAGTGAAGACGTGCATGGAGTCAAATGAGAATCACATTTATTTCTTCCTCCTGAGAGGGAGATGGCTAGGAGAGCAAATACGCTCCCCAAGAGGCATGCACATCCATCATTCAGCGACCCTGCTGAGCAGGGCAGGACGAAGGGCAGCGAGGTCTCCGAGGTCCAGGAGCATCAGGAACTGGTGCAGTAGATCAGCTGGTGTCCCTCTCAGTGGTCCACCTGGCTCACGGCACAGTGTCTTGCCTGCCAGTGGTGGGTGGAGGGATGCCTGCTGGTGGGTACTTATGGGACGAGGCCATTAATGCAGCCCCTCTGGGAAGGTTTTGAGGGAAAAGCAGCTCTTAGGGCAGCAAAGGAACCTCAGAGAAAAATCAGATCCTGCGCCCCCTCTCTCAGAAACAAAGGTCAGCACCTAAGTCCCTCTCCAAAACTCCTGGGCACCCTTATGCTCACACAGCAAACTAAGCTAAAACATTCCACAAAATTCCTTTTACAGACACACACCTCTCTTCTCCTGAGACTCTTACATGGTCTGACTGTGCACACAATAAATCCCCAGGTACACACAGAAGCTACTGTTCATTCCCCTGTCCCTAGCAGCACCTAGCCAGGGCTGCAGTGCTCATGCTAGAATCTCATTTTTCTTTTCTTGTCGTTTCTTTTTTTAAATTTTATTTTTATTCAAGTATAGTTGATTTACAATGTTGTGTTAGTTTCAGGTGTACAAGCAGAGTGATATATATATATATATATATATATATATATATATATATATATGTGTGTGTGTGTGTGTGGGCACTCATCCTTAGACCATACTCTTGCAGCCAAGGCAAAAGGATGCTCTCACTTCTGGCCTTGGTGTCTTAGGACTCCTTCTGAGAAGTCTCCACAAGCCATCTCTACTGGGAGGAATGGGAGATTTTAAACCAGGAACCCAGAACAGATATGCACAAAGCTCACCTGGGAGCACACCCTACCCCATCAGCATGTTAGTTTACAGACTGTTATTCAGCAATGAGAGTGCTATCAACTGAGGGAACCAGTGGTCCCATCTTTAGGTAGAGGAAAAGAAGTCTGGTCCTCTAAATCTATGAGAAGAACCTCCATGCCCTAGATGGAATGATGCAAACTGCTGTGCTCAGAATCAATGTTTTCAAGCTGCCTCTACTTCTCACGAGCTGTATGTCTTTGGGAAAATTACTTAACCTTACTAGACTTCTGTTTGCCATCTGTAATATGGAAATAATGATAATATCCACACCCTTATGGGTGAAGCTTTGTTGACATAGATGCCTGCTCTTAACACCATGTCTGATTGAAAATATTTACTACACATTCTCTATAATGATTTTCTAAATCACTTATTCACATGAGTACCTTTGCCAGAATAATCTTTTGTGTAATTAATTAGAGTATTTTCAAATGTGAAAATTTCTGATCTTGTTCCCAGACTTTGGGAAGGGAAACATCTATTTTGGATCTTTAGTCCCTTATGTTGTGGGATCTGTGTGCCCTTGAGAATTATTTTTAATAACTTAATATAACAAATAAAAGTCTAATCAGAGTTTTATTTGCATTTTAAACAATTAGTATTCAAACTATTAAAGCTACAAAAAACTAGATCTTCATTAATATTTTGCTTTAACTTACAAAATATTCTATTTATACACTTGCACATTTTAGCAATCACTTCAAAAGAGTATTTGAATAATATATAGTGCCATTTGCAAAGTTTTTTAGTCACCTTTGAAATCTACTTATCTGTAATGATATATTTAATTTCCAGCTTAAGTATTTTAATTTCATAGTCAAGAAACAGTTTATTCTCAAGAGCTTAAATAAACTTTCTAAATTTAATAGGTTTCTGGCTTTATACTTTATATCTATTTAAATCTACTTTATGCTTAAAATTTTCTTAGATAATCCAATAACATGCATAGTTTAATAATTATTTAATGTAAAATTCACAGATAAAAGTTAATTTCTCAATACACATTAAAAAATTGTAGATACAGGGTGTCCAAATTCTTTTGAACATCACAACCTCAAAATTATATAAAATGCCAACTATGAACCAATTTCTCTAATTTTAATAGATCTTAATTGGTTTTGATTTTTTAACCCTTTCTCTTCCTAATTATAAATGCTTAGATTGTGAAAAGAGGAGTAAACATTTAAAGAAAACAGCACAAACCCAGTTAATTGAGTTTACTTAATACCAAAGAGTTCTGCCTAGATGATATTATGTAATTCTGATGGGACACACTGAATCCCAGTTATATTGCTACATCAGTGACTTAGAGGGGCACTCAGCCCCAGACTCAAGTTAGGTACCCGTAGAAAGGTACACTCAGGTTACCACTGGTTGAATTTCACATTTCGTTGGCTCCTAAGAAGTAGAAATGTCTTTCATCCTAGGTCTAAAGACTTTTGGACATAATGGAACATCTTGTCCTTCTATATTCTCTGGCCTATATGATATTTTATTGAATTTTAGATAGCCCATGGCTCTGTCCACTTGTAATCACCATGCACAAATTCATTCTACTGATAACACGTCAACTGTGATGAGGTAAGGGAAAGGGGATGTTATGGACGCTGGGAACTAATTTTGCAGAGTCACTACAGATTACCTAACAGGTATACAATGGGCTGGCTCTCATATTACACAAATGATTTATTTTTTCTAATAGGTAAAACAACATCTATACCTTTCGAGATATAGCAAAGAAAGGAAGAATGAACAGATATAATCTATCTTTTAAGAAGACCTTTGCTGCAGGATTCAGGCAAAGGAAATCAGTGCTTCAAGGTAGGTTACCCGGTGTTTCTCTTCCCTTCCCCTTAGTTTGCATATCAATATCTGCCCTGGAGAAGGCAGGCAATTGAGGCAAGACAAAGGATTTATACCCAGGGATTAAAAAATTTTGCAAATAAAACTAATTCAGTTCCTGGGATTGAAATCAACTCCCCTCTTTTCCCAGTTTGTCTGACAATAATAAACAGGAATTCATGTGTTAATTTCAAAGATCTCTTTTATTCTTATTTGCCTATGATTATTTGGCAAATTTGGAGAACTCACACTCCTTGATTTCTAAATTTATTATTAAGGTATAGTAACTAATAAAATGTAGTACTGATGAAAGTATAGACATAGCCACATAGCTCAGTGGAACAGAATAGAGAGCCCAGAAATAAACCTATACCACTGATTTCTTACAGAAGTGCAAAAAGCAATTCAAAGGAAAAAGAATTGACTCTTTTCACTAACTTGGTGCTTAGATAATTAGACTTCTATATACAAAAAAGTAAAAAACAAAACAAAAATGCTGACCTATACAAAAAATTAAGATATAGGTGAAGATAAAGGCTTAAAAATAAATACAGATGTTTGTGTATTCTCATATTAGTATACTTACATATATTTCTTACTTCCACCTGCTAAGAAGGGCTGGTGACACCACAGGGCCTATGAGCACATCTCATGTCCAGATAGTGGTTTCTAAATACCATTCTCTAATCAGGAGAACCAAGGAGAACCAAGGAGAACCTTTCTACATGAATGTAGAAAGGATTCCAGGGTTGAGGTAGAGGAGAAACAAGAAAAGCCTGGAGTATCTTACGTACAATAACAACAACAATAAAGAGACATGCTGAAAGCCCAACCTGAAAGGATTCCCATTAGCCCAAGTTGGAATGACTTGAGCAACAAAATAAATAAGTATTGCATTTAAAGAAAGGAACAATTTATATATTCTTGATTCCACACTGACATAAATACAGTGTCATATAAGTAAGACCACACAACCAAGTGATAAAGATTAACATGAACAGTAATATAAACAAATAATGTGTACTCCAGATACCATGCACTGGGAAGGGCACCTGTGGGATCTTTCCCAGTAATGCCCAACCTCCATCTAATAATGAGAACCCATCAGACAAATCCAAATTGAGACAGTTCCCCCAAAACAACTGAAAGGTCTTATTCAAACGTATCCAGGTCATGAAATAAAAGACTGAGGTACTGACACAGATTGGAGGAGAATTAGGAGATTCACAATGAAATGGAATAGATGTCCTGGATGGGATGATAAAGAAACAGGTTATTCATAGAGAAATGGTGACATTCCAATAGGTTCTGTATCTTTATGCTAACCAACCAAAATTAGTTTATGAAATAAGTGTTCTATGATTGTTTTAGCATAGGAGGAAGTAAGGGGATGATCTTTAGGAATTTTCTGTGCCAGGGTTCAATACTCTGTAAGCTTAAGATTACATACAAATTAAACAATAACTTGAATATAATGAGGTGAAACAAGGGATATGATATCAGTGTTCTAGAGTGGGTTTCTCAGCCTCAATACTGCTGGCATTTCAGGCCAGACATTCTTTGTCGTGGGCTGTCCTGTGCATTGCAGGACGTTCAGCTGCATCTCTCCCCACTAGATGCTACTAGCAGCCCCCTTCTGGTTGTGACATCACAAATATCTCCAGACTTTGACAAATGTCCCCTGTGAGATAAAACTGTCCCCAGTGGAGAGCTGCTGTTCCAGAGAGTGTTGAATTGCAAGAATTGGTGAGATTAACAGCAGAGCACAGGGCCATGCATTGGTGCTGAAGAATAAGAAAATTAATCTTGGTCTATCTTTTGGTGTAAAGATAGTCCACTTTTTAATGAATGCCTTGTTCCAGCATTTGGGTGTCAGCTATATATGTCAGCATAGTTGGGGTGATTCCTAAAAACCCTCAATTTAGGGCATCCCCGTGTAATGGATAGCACATGGTCAAGAGACATTGGTGTTGGCTTTTTAAGTTAAGAAACATGAATCCAAGGATAAACACCTTGGAGATTTGCTGTGCTGTCAGCTGTTAAAGTGCAGGATAAGGCCCTTCCACTGAGCTCAAGATAGGGGTTTCCCTGCTGTCCTTTTGAGAAAACCAAAGCTCAGGCTTCAGTTTATAAGGAAGATACATGGGGGAGTGTTCTGGAAATTCAGCTTGTACCTGTTGGTAATAAGGCTCGAATACTACATGGTTCCCAAGCTTGTTGTGGGGTGGAACCTAGAATTTGGGGGCTTTAGAAATTTTGAAAGATTTTGAGCTTTAATAATTTTGGTTTTATAATTTCCCTGGTTCTTCTCTCTCTCTCTCTCTCTCTCTCTCTCTGTTTCCCCCATGAGGTTGTGGACTGACAGGAGAGTAGAAGTCTGAGAGTGAAAGTCAGCTCCTCAGGGCAGTTGGATACGGTACCAGTAAAATATATGCCCTTGTTAGTGGAGCGAAGAATTAGGATTCACCAAGTCGGAAAAATAAGATCAAGTATTAATTATTTTTAATGTTTATAATTATGATAGTCATTGTTCTCCAGCAACAGAAGCTACCCACTTAAAGACTAAACAACAAGAATCAGAATGGAGTCACTGTCCATTTGGAAGTGATCAAAATGGCTCTAAGGCATTGATTCTAGTCTGTGTCTGGTGTCACACTCTTTCCAGGACTGTGCGTTGACAGATGGGCATGTATTGGAAACTGCCTCAGAAATACTTAAAATTATCGGATCAATGTTGGATCAATGTCAGGCTCAAATTTTTTTCTGCTACCGTAGGTAATACCATGTAGTATGTTTGCTAAACCCTCCTTTTACTATGGTTATCTCCTTAGCTAATAGCAAAGCCTCTCAAGAAATTGTTGTAACTTATGATTCATTTCGTATGGGTGCCAGCAGTCATCAGGAAATGTTTGTTTCTAAAGAAATTCAAATTTATGGGATAATACACTATCATATACCTCCCATCAGTGAAAAATTTGCTATTTTATGTCAGATGGACGATCTGGGCAAATGCAATTAATTTAACCGTCTAAACTGATTTATTTTTTATGAAAAGCTTTTATTTCAAGGGTAAATTTAGGTCTGCGGTAGCATAGCCTCTTTAGCATGCTTTAGTTTTCCTTTATAAGTGTGAACTTTCAATACATAGGAATCGGAATTATCCAAAAGAACCCACATCTACAGGACATGCATAGTCCCCTGATAGATGTTAAGCCATCATGCAGTTCTATTTTCTCAGGTAAAAAAAGGGGTGATAACTAGTTTTTATTAAAGTATTGTAGCAATGGGTTATTATACATAAAGAAAAATAATAAGCAATTTGAGTGGAGTTTAGGTGATAGTTCAAAAGTGCTGAAAGTTTTCTGTTCGTAAATGTGTCTGTACAACACAGAAAACCCTTAAGTTTAGTAAAAAATCCCAGACTGGAATCAGCTGAAGTTTTCACACATTCTCCTTTTGCTGCTGCAGCTCTGAGATAAGTTGTGTATGTCTTGGCTACTGCATTTTAGAGAAGACTGAAGTAAGCAACGGTCCCTGACGATATCCCTGTCCAGAACTTTCGAGAACAGAAGAGAGGAGTTTGTGGATCTGGAATCCTGGGAAAAGATTTTTTGCATGTAGTTACTGTTCCTGCCTCTGTACTGGTCATCAGTGACCTGCCGAAGTCACCCCCATCACCTCTGTTCCTGTGGGCTGCACACCTGTACAGTCACCTGCCCTTCAGCATGGGTGGGCCTGCCCTAATCAGTCAAGCCCTTTAAAGAGGATCCTGAGGTCAGTGTCTTCCTCTGCTCAGGCTTCTATAACAGAAGACCACACACCTGGTGGCTTATCAACAAGAGAAAGCTATTCCTCACAGTTCTGGAGGCTGGAAGTCCATGATCAGGTGTCAGCATGGTCAGGTTGAGGACATTTTTCCCTGTAGCAGGGGGCTGACTTCTCACCATGTCCTCACATGGAGGAAGGGGTAAGGAAGCTCTGAGGGGTCTCTTTTATTAGGGCACTAACCCCAGTCATGAGGGCTCCACCCTCATGACTAAGTACCTCCCAATTGTCCCACTTCCTATTACCAGCACCTTGGGGGTTAGGCTTCAACTTATGAATTTTGGAGGGACACAAGCAGACCAAGGCAGTGAGAATCAGAAGAAATGAGAGGATGGGGGGGGGTGGTTAAGGAGGCTCCTTTGTGCAAGAACCTGAGAGTAACCTCCAGGGGCTGAGAGGGGTCCCCAACCCCTAGCCAGCAAGAAGGCATTTGATATGTGGTTAATCTATTGCCATTTTAAGAAATAAGGATCAATTAGAATTATGTTTAGAAATTAGTGTTTTGCACCTGTTTCTTACTTAGAAAGCGTCTAGTTGTTCAGAGATTATTTAATTAACTTAATCATTTGTCTAAAGTCTGAAAGTTAGCTAAGTATCTGGGAACTAAAGTTTTAGCTAATACGTTAAATCTTTATGTATTTTTTTCTGCATTGTGAGAATATTATAAAATTTATCTCTGCAAAAATACATCTACTATCATTCTATTCATTTGAATACCACTTTGCATATATTTTTAATTCTAAAGAAGTTATGGAAAAAATGGTTAATTCATAAAACTCATGTAGGGATTTTAGTAAGTTTGAATTAGGAAAACACTTAATGGTGGTCTTATACAAACCAAAATATTGTGTGCTTATTATTTTTATATAGTAAACTAATTTTTAAAGACTTTGATTTTGCCCCAAACTTATCTTTTATCTTAGAAATGAGGCTATTTTTTAAGCTCGTGACTTTAGTAACAAAGGCTATTTTATAAATGTACTTTTAAGGGTCCACAAAAAGAATACAGCTTAATAACTTTATCTTTCTTTCTTTCTTTTAGATATTTTAACTATTTGCCATAAATGATACACATAAAAAAGTGAACGATTTATTTTTTGATCAATCTTTCCCAGGTCGAAGATTTTTCCAAGAGAAGGAAAAAAAGGAAGAGTAACAAAATAAAATGAAAATGTGACAAGTGTAAAATTATCATTGTTAAAGGGTTAATTATGTTCTTGGGAAGGATGTTTAGATGTAGAAAAAAGAAATGGTGATATAAACACACACAAAAGTGGGTTTTGATATAACTTGGGCCTTTGACAATTTGATCAGTCTACACCATTAAAACGCCCTATTAACCCTCCAAGTACAGAAACATAGAAGAGGTGTCTCCTGTGTTAGAGAAAAGGATTCTCTTTTAGATAAACAATTCGACCACTCATGAGCCTCCTCGGCTTTTGCTTTGAAGTACCTTTCAAACGAACCTTCTTGGTCGTGCCCAAAGCTGCCCTGCGATCTGAAAGGAACCCTGGTGAGACTGTACCAGTGAGAGAGAGGCATCCGAGCCTGCATCACATCAAAACTCAAGGAGGTAGGGGTTTAGCTCCGAAGCGTCCCAGGAGAAGTGAGCCACCTGTAAACAGAGAGCTTTTGTGATTCTGCATCGCTACCACTTGGCCAAAGTCTAGTCATCTGAGACAAAGGACCCGACAAACCCCAAATCCTGACAGAGGAAGCCACACAAGGTGGGTTTCAGGGACACACAGGTCGCAGGGCTGAGGGGCCAGTTGGATGACAACCAGTAGACCTGGGGCCATTCTCCCCACAGGGGTTTCTCTAACAACACACAACACTGACCAGGCTGAACACAGAGACAAACAGATGACAGGGTCAAACAGGGACAAACAGGGAACAGATGGTGCTGTGACTGGATGTCTTAATAAGTCCCATCCACAAAGATACAGGAATGAACCAAAGCTAAATCTGTGATGGATAAATAAGCAACAGTCCCTCATATTAGCTAGAAAACAGGAGTTTGGCCATTTTTGTGTTCCGACAATGTTCATGTTCGTGTGCAGGCGGCCTGACTATCAGGAGGTCTTGTTTTGGTCTTGACCTGTCCTAGTCTCAGAGTGGCATGGGAAAGCTGCATCCCAGCCTGAGACACAGCCCACGTGGGGGCACCATTGGCTCCTGACTGCCAGGGAATGCTTTCCTCTCTTTTGGCTAAAACTGGACCTGTGAGCTCAGCTCACTTGAAGTATGGAAAATGTCTGTAATAAAATGCAATCTCCAAAGACTGACCTTATTGCCAAAACAATTAGATCAGATCAGAGTTAAATTTGTTTCAGAAAAAGTCTGGCTTTGTTTTCCCGCTCATATAAACATATGCATCCCTATGACGACCACTTCAATGTAAATGAATGCCATGTCCTCACACATCCCTTTGAAAAAGGCATAACTTTAATGTCCTTGGTTTCATACTTGTACAGCAATATCTGATGCTTCATATGAAGCAAAATGCAACACTTGGGCAACCAACAATTGTTCATGAAGAAAAATGTTCACCCAATAAATAGTCTTGAAATCATGGATCAAAGCAATAAGGCTGCTCTTGTTTTTGGAAATTGCAGCAGCTTTGTCTAGAGAGATTCTTTGGCACAGGACCCAGCAAAAGCCCAAGTCAGTTGCATTACATGTATGTTAAATTTTGAAAGTGTCCTATCTTTTCACCAGGAACATTTCAGTCTGTGTCTTTGTACAATGTGATCTCATGTGTGATGCTCCACTGGTGTGAGGGTCTTTGTCAGCAACGATTGGAATCATCCCTGGGCCACCCAACTGCATGTCCCATCATTCATGTACACAGCATTCCCACAGCTATTGAATGTTCTTTAACCTCTCCCACTTCACGAAAGATGGGTCTGACAGCCATCCAAATAGAGTATTAAAATGGAACACAAACAAAAGGAAGGCTTGAATTTTAAGTCAATGATGTTGAATAAATTGTTATCAACTCACAGGTCTTCAGGTCCTTCCTTAAATAGTATCTTGACCCACAGTGGCATGTACTGAGCTCTACGTTCAGGCGGCCAAAGTGATGAGAGTTTTCCCTCAGCGAATTTGCCTTTTCTTTCCTCCAAAAAATCGTGCGAGTACACGAAGCTCTGAGGACATTCAAGAAAGGCCACTGCTAAATAGTAAAACACAGTCATTACCCTCAATAAGTCACTTATTCCCAAATCATTCAAATTCTGATTTGGATTTAATGAAAGGAGAGATAAGGATTTGGGTAAAAATATAAATAAGCATGACTTTTGTGGGCAGTCACCACATTGGCTGTAGAAACCTCACTAAGTCAGCATTAATCACCTTGAAAGATATGAAGTCTGACATGACTGTAAAATATACACCTGAAAACAAGCATGGTGACATTGGTGGTGAGGGCCCTGGTAACAGGTCTTTTAACTATTATGCCATGGTTCTGTGATCCCCAGAAATTCTGGAGTACCTCGAGGGATAGCAGGATGTCAGGTTGAAGATGACTGGTCTGTTCGCTGGGGAAATTGGAAGTGAAGTCCAAGGTTTAGGATTTGGAATTCAGGTTGCTTTGCATCTCCTGGTCCTCTGCTTCTAATGAGATTACCTAAAAATCATGACATTGTTTTGTAAAGTGCAGTTGTGAATATCTTTCTTCCCTGAGCCTGTTAAGCTTGGACAGCAGTTTTCTAATTTGAAAATAAGCATAATTACCTGTGTTGAATGTAGGCTTTGGGAGATTGAGAGGTGACCTCTGGGATGTACCAGGTGGGCTCTGCTTTATCCACCTCCTGAGAACGTAGGGAAGTACATGGGATGAAGACCCTTGGGAACCGAGAGCTCCTAGGGATTCGATCATTTCATTGAGTAAGGAATTATTAATTTTTATGTTAAAGGAAAAAAATTCTGCTGAGGGCTAAAACTGAATGACCAAATTGCAATAATGGTTTATTTTAAAAAATTATATTGCAGTATAGTTGATTAACAATGTTGTGTTAGCTTCGGGTGTACAGCAAAGTAATTTAGTTATACATACAAATGTATCTATTATTTTTCAAATTATTTTCCCATTTAGATTATTACAGAATATTGAGTATAGTTCCCTGTGCTAAAGAGTAGGACCTTGTTGGTTATCTATTTTAAATATAGTAGTGTGTATATTGGCAATAATGGTTTAAAAAGAGAATCATTCTAAACTTAAATTTTCATTCAAAAACATGTCTTCTATAAATTTGTGCATTTTGTGTGTTTTTCTTCAGATGTGAAGGCTAGCTGACTTTCATATATCAGGTCTTCTTTTCAAAATATCTGATGTAACTGTCTTTTTCAGTCTTACTGACCATTCCTTGAACTCTGTGATGAACCATTCATAACTGTTCCTTCCTGAATTCCACAAATATATTTGCACAGATGAGAAATGTGTGTCCCTTGTTGGAAATACTGATTCACTCATCACATTTTATTTCTGAGCAACCAACATGATGACTGTGTCTTTCAAAGTCAACTTTGGCTTATTATTGGGTTACACTGCATGTAGGCTAACTCACATTTGACCAGTATTGGGTGGGTAGTTACTTTTATAACTAGAATGTTAATGAATGCTGATATGCACTACTCTTGATTAGGCTTTTTAAATGAACAGATAAAGTCTGAAGAAAGCTGTCAATGATAGAGACAACATTGAAATTTTAGGTTCTACAGGGACATGTCTAAGCTGGTAATATCAGCCGTTCTTTCAGTGGATATGAAATCCTGTTGCAGTAACAAATTAGCCCCCAAATCCTAGTGACATTGAAATGAAGCAGGACCCTATAGTCCTTGCTCCCCATGTCCTCAGACAGCCTTTTCTCTGTGCAAAAACTTTAGCCAAAAATAAGTTTAATCAGAGAAGTGAGAAAATGCAGAAACAAAGGAAGACAGTGCAATAAGACTAAATAATAATAGTTTAGTCACCAAGCAAAGTCAAGGACTTTTAGTTTCTCTTCAAGGCCTATAGATAATACTCTGAGCCACGTTCTTTGAGCTGTTTTGTAGATACTGAATCTCCCACCAGGTGGAAGAAGTTAGCTTCACGATGACCAGACTGTAGCCAAGACATAAGCTGCCACAGTTCCGATAATTGGCCTCAAAGAAATGGGAAAAAACCAACCCTGGAACTGAAGATTAACTGTATTTAAAACAATCAAGATGATGCTGATCAGAACACCAATGACCAATTTCAAGATGACTGTCAGAGCTGACTGTGCTGTTTCTGAATGGCCCCTTCTGTCTCCCTATAAAAGCTCTTGCCCACAGATTGGCGGGGTGGAGGGCAGTTGGCATTTGGACATGAGTCCACCCTTCCCCTGGTTACCGGCCTCCAACTTTCCTTTCTACCAACCTTGCCTCTTTATTGGCTTTAGAGCTGTGAGCAGCCGGGCACTCTTCTGGTGACAACACCACACCAAATACATATTTCCTGCTCCTGCTACATGTCCAGTGCAGGTAGACACAACATGTTCTCCTTACTCAGACATTGAGACTGATGGAGAGTCTTCAATCTTTAAAAAAATAAAGTTTTATTGAGATATAATTGATAGAAAAACTGCACATATTCAATGTGTTCAATTTAATGAGTTTGGACAGATGCAAACCCTCAGATCCCACCACTACCATCAAGGTAATAAAGATACCTAACTTCTCCAAAGTTTCCTTGTGTCCCTCTGTTTTGGGGGTTTTGTTGTTGTTTGTTTGTGCACTTGTTGTGTGTGTGTGTGTGTGTGTGTGTGTAGTAAGAACACTTGACCTGAGATCTCCCCTCTCCACAAATCTTGAACTGCACGATACACAAATATTATATTTTTAACTGTAGGTACTATGTTGTACAGAGCAGATCCAGAACTTACTTGTTCAACATAACTGAAGCTTTATACCCAATGAGCAATCTTGAGATGTCACTGCCTCAAAATGTAGCTTCATATTTTCTGCAGCGAAGGAAGAGGGGTGGTATTAAAAAGAATCGCCTTCATTTGTAAGTACCTCTGAAAGTAAATGACACAAATCACTTTCATTTCCAGACTTTTCAACGGAACTAGAAACGTGCTCTTTACAAAATGACAAGAGGGCTGGGAGGTCCTTCTGTGTTTCCAGGAGGAGAGGATAATTGGATATGGTTAAGTCCAGTTTTCCCTACCTCGTCATTATAGGTGGTAAATTAGAGTCGCATTCGATGGAAATACAGAGGAATTATTTTGGAACCCATTACTCTTCTTCCCACTGGGAAGCAATTTTTAGGAAAGTTGAATTCTTTTTCTTACCTTGGCCCCCTGATCACAGCAGCCTTCCTTTACTATAACAGAACTCCTGTGTGCACACAGGGGTCCCCACCTGTGCTCCCCAAGTAATCCCCCCTCAATGCTTCCAGAAAGATGGGTCTACATGGACAAGGGGGCTGTCATGTGACCAGCTCCTTAACTATAGCAGATAAAAGAAATTTCCACAGTAAGTTAGGTCAAGATATCATCAAAATAGTCATTATGAGGAAATATATTGTTGAATGTCCAAGAAGAATAGGAAATTCTAGATTAAACTAAATTAAAGAGAGTTCAAGAAACTTTAATATGCTAATGGGTATTATCACTCATTAATCATTTAGGTTGGAGGCTATGTTATTTAACTGTCTATAAAGCACTTTATTCACAATGTCTAGAAAGATCAGTGTAGTCTCTTCCTTGCTAAACTCTTGGATAGCCACTGTCCTGAAAAGCATTTAATCATACAACTTTCTAATGCAATTTTAGTACCTGCTCCAAGCCCCAAGGAATTCTGTCACCTTTCAAGCACTTTCTTTAGTCCTTTGGAGATCTGTGTACTCTTTCAGGACTTTTAGCTTTGTCTCAGCTTTATATCTTAATATTACAGTACCCTGGATGGGGAATTTCTGCTTTTTTACTTGACTGGGAATTTCAACACCACTTCACAACAAAATCACCTGAAAAGCTTTTTTAAAACTCTGGCCCCAGGTCTACTTTCCAAGAGATTCTGATTTAATGAATCTGATTTAACAAGTCATGGTAATACATGCAGGTGGGTTAAGACCCATACTGAGTCTTGGAAATTTCTGGTCCCACTTAAACTTGGACGTCTGAACCTATCAGGGTTGACATGTCATGACCTGCTTCATGACCTGCGAAATCAGTCACAGAGTCTTTACAACTAGATAGATGAGGATCTTAAATCCTACACTGACTATGTCTTAAATCATGAAGTAAATTTATTCTATACAGTTAATGCATGCTCAGTGAACAAACACACCCTCAATCCACCACCCAAAGGCTAAAACATAGGTGAGATTTTGATGTGTTTCTCTACAATCTTTTCATTACTCATTAATTTCTTCATGCAACTTAGAAAACTTTGTATATATACTTCATATACATTTCCAGTTTACACTATAGCTTGCATTTTGTCCATGTCACTTACTTCTCTTTTTAAACATCATTTTCATTGGGTTTGTATTGTTCAATCAATGGTTAATAATTTTAACTTAATTCTTTAAGCAATATGGGTACTTAGTATATAAAATAAATAATACTGTGATGGTCTTTTTGCAGATAAGTCTGTCTGCATTTTTACTGATTCTTTCGGAGAGAATCCATAGTAAGGGAGATATGGGGTAAAGTTCTATTATTTTTTTACTCCTGAAATACACTGCAAAACTTCTATCTTCAAAGCTTTTGCTAAATTCTAACCCACACACAACAACATAAATGAGCACATACATTTTTATAATTTTTCACTTACCAAACTAGGAAGAGTAAATAATATCTGCTGAAAATTGTTCACGTTTGATGAGTAGAATGGCTTAATGTGTCTTCATGTGTTCTTTGATCAAGAGTATTTCACTTAGTATATTTTCGTTCACTTCGCTCACTTCTCTCCTGGGGATTTGAAGAATACAGAGAGCTGTAAAAGGACAAGATGTAGGCTCAACCCACATATTAGAGGCAGCGTTTAACCTCGGAACCACTGAAGCAATTTTCCTTCAGTTACAAGAATACAAAAAAGCCACAGTGAGCCTCAGCAGCAGTGAAGTAAAACAGCACAAACTCTGGGACACCAACTGCAGAATCTGAGGGAACAGTCCTCACAGGGCTGCTCTCACTTTCGATGCCAGCTGGAGGCCGGGGGACCCAAGGGCCACCTCACTTCAGACCAGCTGGCTAAATATTTGGGGGGGATGTCCCACAATCACCTTTAAATTTGATATTTTCTAGAATAACTCACAGAACTCAGGAAAGTGCTATTCTTACAGTCACGGTTTTGTTGTAGCCAAAGGAAACAAATTAGAACTATAGCCAAAATAAATAAATAAATAAAAACGATGCTTAAAACAAAATCTGAGAGGGTCCAAAACCACATCATAAATCAGTGTTAGGCTGTCTGGGGATCAGAGACCCAAGGAAACACGTACACAAAAGTCAGGCAGGACATTACAGGGCCTAGGGACCATCCCCCAGAAGTTGAGGGCAAAGGTTTCTCTTGGAGAAAAGCTGTTTTTTTCACTACATAGGCATAGCCTACTTCCAGCTTAATTCCATACTGTTTAGTTGATGTCTTTGTTGTTATTGTTGTTTAAGTTTTCATTTCTTATTTTTTGAATATGGATGATTTCCAGAGACAATCTACAAGGCCCATCTTTCACAGAATTTGGCCAACACTGGGTCTACGTACTAAGTTATACTCCATTTCTATGAATATAGACCAAGGTAGGCAAACCTAGGCTAAAATCCCAGGCCCACAGTTTACCTGGACAAGTTAATAAATTTCTTCTGGACTTTTCCAAATATAAAATTTGGACCATGTCCATTTCAAGTGACTACAGTGAGGCTCAATCAAATACCATGTGTGTATATATCTATATCTATATATCATTACATAATGAATGACTGTCACATAATGAGTTATTAACAAATATCTCAGCAAACCTCTGTCCATTTCCTTGCCTTGATCCATTTATCCCCAAATATCAGCTTTCCAGAGTGGGCATTGTCTCCCAAGTAGAAGTCTTCAGATCCAGATCCTCAGCTCCTGGTCTTAACTAAGTTGAAATAAGGAAACTGTACACACAGAAGAGAACTTCAACTCTGATATCTCTTGTCTCCTGCAATGGTTTCATCCAAATCTCATGAAAGAAGAGAATAGTAAATTGTTACCTGATGGTTCTACCACGTCTCAGGTTAGAGTAAAGGTAATTTGAGGAGGGGGCTATGGAGGAGAGCAAAGAATGAGTCTGGGTAAAAGTGTGCTCCTTGGTAATTCTGAGCCTAACATGATTTGGTGCTGCAATAATGATAGTGATTTTCCAGAAATGAATCTTCCTCGATAGAGATTATGAATACTGATGACCACTGAAAATATGTGGGACACATTCCAGTAAAAAGAAATGACAATAATCCAGAGAAGACATGATAGCATAGAATTTTACAGTGAAAAATTTGCAGTGCAAAGAGATGCAGTTTGCCATTTCATTCCAAAGAGCATTATTCCGCTTTTAAGTGAAATAGCAGAGGAAGATATAGGATAAAGGAGGAGCAGTGCTGTTTTCATTTTTGTTAAATTCCTACTCAGTTTATAATTTGATGATGTTACCATTCAAAAGCATATTCGGGTGACTTAAGAAATATTAGTTATGTCTCAGAAGTTCAGAAGAAAGGAATACTTCCAATTATCAGCTTCAGCAGAAGAAAAACACAAATTATTTTGGCAGTAGAATAGTAAAATAAGAATATTGGTAAAGTTGCTTCATAAAATGATGTGTTATAGCCATTGAAATCACAGAATTTACCTTGAGTTCATGTATACCAGTATATGACACCAGTATATATATATATATATTCTTTTTCAGATTGTTTTCCCTTATAAGTTACCACAGAATACTGAGCAGAGCTCCCCGTGTTGTACAGTATAGTCCTAGTCACTTATCTATCTTATGTATAGCCGTGTGCATGTAGTAGATGATTTCCTTGTGTTTACTGACGAGATGACTAAAGTGCAATTCAGAGAAGCCAAAGTAAGTTCTCCAAGATTTTATTAATTTAGTTGAGTGATTTTCCCCCTTCTCTCTATTCTAAAACCATATATATATTTTTTGTGACTATAAGACCCACTTCTCATGTATCAGAAAACTCTATTGTTCTACAGAAACATAAGATAGACATGCCATTGGAAAGTTGTAATGAAGATCTGAACCGTCTTTAAGTTCGAGGGCTCACCATGGCAACTAGCACCTGGATGTCAGAACAGGGGCTGCCATGGTTACCCACAAAACTGTCCTCGCAGCCTGGAGCTGCTGACTCAGGATGGATGTGGGTGAACGTAGCCCCTTCAAGCATCATGCCCTTGAGGTCTGACAGGCAAGTGGCTCCCATCTCTCTTCTTCCTTGCCGATTTCAGGTGAGGAGATCTCAGCACAATCAACATTATATCGAGTTCCAGCTTTAAGGGATTTGGGAAAAATAAGTTTTTAACCTTTGCAAACATTGTTATACGTGCACTTTTTAAAACTAACAAAAGTGTGGGGGGGGGGAGCTGAGAATGAATGCTGAATGCAGTAAACAATATCCTGCACAGTCTGTGAACGGAGCTATAGACACTTCAACACTTGAAAGGTTTTTATTCCATCCTCATTCTTTCATCATAATTTAGAGGACTGGTTTCCCTCAGCACTTTGGAGATATCATTATATTATCCTCGGGCATTATCTTCCTTTGGAAAGAACGTAATCATTTTTGTTGGCTTTGGTGTTCCACTGTATTTTGGGGGGGGTTGGGGGTTATTTTTTGGTTTTGTTTTGTTTTTAAGATTGCGGATGACTTTAAGATTTTTATTGCCTGCAGTGGTCCACTGGCACTCCATGATGTTTCTAGGTGCAGACTACCTTTTTACTAATCCAGTTCAGCATTTACTGTGTTTCTTCAAGCTTAGGATTCATGATTTTCAGTCATATAAAATCAGCCATTTTCTCTTTGAAGTGTGCCTGTCCATCTTCTCCACTTTCTCTTCCCCTAGAACTCCTGTTTTATGTGTATTTGACAATTTCATTACATGACATGTATACTGAAGCTCCTATATCTCATTTTCTGACCCATCACGGTATTAAACCCCTGTGCTAGCCTTTGGGGTTATGCCCTCAGGGATGTCATGGCCTTGCTGGCACACAGGCATTTCCTCTTTATTAGGGTCCATTTCTGTAAATGTATCTGAGGTTACAGTATCTGGAATTGCTGGATGCTGCTGTGGGGAGAGTTCTGGTCTGCTTGTCTCCTGAAGGAAACTGTATTGCTTATTTTTCTCCATTCTACTTGCCGAAATGTGTTCCTTTTACAATTTCTTCACATTGGTCCCACATTTGTTAATTTGGAAGAAGATTACAGCCATCACAGGGTGGCTGTTTTTTAAACTATAATCTAAGGCAGAAATAGGAAATTTAGTTTATTCACAGGCATCTCAGATAGTCCTCTAAACCTTTTCCCCTGATCGCAGTTATGTGTCTGTTTCAGGCCAGTTAAACTTGTGTGTGGTCACCAGCAAGGCTCATTAAGTTGTTCCTCTCTCAGGTAGTGATGCAACATTTATCTATTTCCAGCTGACCCACGTCCTTAGCTACACAGCTGATTGCCACCCACATTTCTCTCCCCCATTTTCTATTACTGATAGGCTGACAGCTTGCTTTCCAACATATACCATGGCTGTCATTTAGATCTTCCATCCATCCATATCAAAGAAGGCTGAAAGATACCCAGCACCAACCAAGTCAATTTTTCAAACTAGATGTGGATTGTTGGCGTAGAGAGGATGTACAGTTTACTTTTATAGACCATCCAAGGAGGTTTCCTCCATCCCCAGCTTCCCCACCCTCAAAACCAGATCCAAAATGGGCAGAAGAACTGAATAGACATTTTTCCAAAGAGGAAATGTAGATGGGCAACAGGCACATGAAAACATACTCAACATTACTAATTATCGGGGAAACGCAAATCAAAACCACAATGAGATGTCACCTCACATCTGTCAGAATGGCTATGATCAAAAAGTCTACAAATAACAAATGTTGGCGAGGATGTGGAGAAAAGGGAACCCTCCTGCGCTGTTGGTGGGAATGTAAATTGGTGCAGTCACTGTGGAAAACAGTATGGAAGCTTCTCAGAAAATTAAAAATAGAGTTACCATATGACCCAGCAATTCCACTGCTGGGTATAAATCCAAAAAAAAAATCCACTAATTCAAAATGATACGTGCACCCCAATGTTCATAGCAGCATTATTTACAATTATCAAGATATGGAAGCAACCTAGTTGTCCATCAACAGATAAATGGATAAAGAAAATATGGTTTATATATGCAATGGAATATTACTCAGCCATACATAAAAAAGAAGGAAATTTTGCCAGTTGCAGCAACACGGATAGACTTGGAGGGCATTATGCTTTAGTGAAATAAGTCAGACAAAAAAGGCAAATACTGTATGATACCATTTATATGTGGAATCTAAAAAATACAACAAACTAGTGAATATAACATAAAAGAAACAGACTAACAGATATAGAGAACAAACTAGTGGTTACCAGTGGGCGGGGGGAAATATAGGGGTGGGGGGAGGGGGAGGTACAACCTACGGGGTGTAAGACAGGCTCAAGGATGTGTTGTACAACACAGGGAATATAGCCAATATTTTGTAATAACTGTAAATGGAAAGTAACCTTTAAAAATTGTACAAGAATTTTAAAAATTTAAAAACCAGATCTGACTGACACAGCCTTTAACATTCACAAAGTGAATCAGCTATACATAAACATTTAGTCCTGTTTTTTTACTTCTATTAAACTTGAATTATTTTTCTGATTTTTGGTCTTCTTTATTACTGTCAGTTTATTAAGCAAAGGAAAATGAGTAAATTCTGTTTGAGATTTTAGCAGGAAATGCCACTTTTATCGTTTTGCGGAATTTTTCCTCCAGCTTCCTTTCCCAGCTACTACTAAGGTGTGGTTACAGGGGGAACAACCCAAGAAGAACAAACCTCTTCCGAGCTCAGGGGTGAGGCCGGCCTCCACTCAGCAAACGAACTCCCTTGGCAGATGGTGGTCAAATCCATCTGGGCTGAAGTGTGGAAACATTTACAGGGTGACTCCCCTGCTGGGGGCTCCATGCCGCCTCCTGAGTCCAGGACAGGAGAGAGTGTCAGCAGCCTCAGCATCTTAGCCATTGTCATGTCTGTTCACCACACACGTGATTAAGAGCTGGCATGTTTCAGGTATAAAATACACGTATGGAATCTGGGTGTTGGAAACATTTCCTTAATGAACCTCAAGCTTAAGGGATACTATTCTCATGGGAAAATCCTTAGTGCAGAACAAAGCTATCCCATAGGAACAAACCTAGTGGGCATAACCTGGCTTTGGTGTGTGGACATGGGCTTTCAGGCCCTGGCCGAACAGCCCAGAACTCATGTTGCAGACAGAGCTTTTCTTCTTGCTGGCGATGCCCCTGTGATGGAGAACGTTTTGCAGTGAAAAAAAACAGGTTTTTGAAGAATTCTCTTTGGAATCACTTCCTGATCTCTCTTAGAAATGATGGTTTTAGAACTCCATGAAGGGAGACTCAGCCTCCCACTTAAAGGTCAGACCCACCAACACAGGAAAATTGAGGAAACAGGCTGGACCCTGGGTGGAGGGGACATGACACAGGCCCTCAAGTGATGTCCTTCAGTCTGGGACATAGTCTTCCCTCTCTGAGTAGCCTAGCCCTGCCCTCTGCCATCCATGATCTACGACCCCTCTTAACCCTGAGGTCCTCGCCGACAGTATCCCATCCATGCGTCCCCTCCCTACCACACTGACAAAGGTGTTGAGGATCTGAGGAAAGGGTGACATTAAATACGTTTAATCTGCAATTAGTTCAGAACTATTTTGTGCAGGGATCTAGATATGTAGAAATGTGTTTCCATTATTTTCAAACTAAAATAAGCTTTGTATAAAGCAGGCATAAGGAAGCCTCAAAATCTCTCACTCTAAATTAGTAATCATGCCCCCCAAAAAACCAGTACAAAAGGATTCCCTTGTCTCCACGTTTGTTTCAATCAATTATTTAGGAAGACCTGGAAAGTATTACTCTTGAGGAGGGCTCAGTCTGGGAAGAGGGAGGACAGTTCAGCAACAGAAAAGTAGAATAAAATTCAGGGTAAAAGTGATGGACTAAATTCCCAAGGCTTCAGAGAGAAAACATCTTTTCACACAGCTCCTCAACTGAGATACTGATAGTGTATTTTTATATATATATATACTTTAAGGAGCTTTACTTTATTAGTTATTTTTAATTTCCCTGTAAGTTAGGGCAGAGATTTTTTTTAATTAATAAATTAATTTTTTAAACATCATTATTGGCGTATAATTGCTTTACAATGGTGTGTTAGCTTCTGCTGTATAACAAAATGAATAAGCTATACATAAACATATATCCTCATATCTCCTTCCTCTTGCATCTCCCTCCCACCCTCCCTATCCCACCCCTCTAGGTGGACACAAAGCACCGAGTTGATCTCCCTGTGCTATGCGGCTGCTTCCCACTAGCTATCTATTTTACATTTGGTAGTGTATATATGTCCATGCCACTCTCTCACTTTGTCATAGCTTACCATTCCCCCTCCCCATGTACTCAAGTCCATTCTCTATGTCTGCGTCTTTATTACTCTCCTGCGCCTAGGTTCTTCAGATCTTTTTTTTTTTTTTTTAGATTCCATATGTATCTGTTAGCATACGGTATTTGTTTTTCTCTTTCTGACTTACTTCACTCTGTGTGACAGTTTCTATGTCCATCCACCTGACTACAAATAACTCAATTTTGTTTCTTTTTATGGCTGAGCAATAATCCATTGTATATATGTGCCACATCTTCTTTATCCATTCATCTGTCAGTGGACACTTAGGTTGCTTCCATGTTCTGGCTACTGTAAATAGAGCTGCAATGAACATTGTGGTGCATGACTCTTTTTGAATTGTGGTTTTCTCAGGGTATATGCCCAGGAGTGGGATTGCTGGGTCATGTGGTAGTTCTATTTTTAGTTTTTTAAGGAACCTCCATGCTGTCCTCGATAGTGGCTGTATCAATTTACATTCCCACCAACAGTGCAAGAGTGTTCCCTTTTCTCCACACCCTCTTCAGCATTTATTGTTTCTGGATTTTTTGATGATGGCCATTCTGACCGGTGTGAGGTGACACCTCGTTGTAACTTTGATTTGCATTTCTCTAATGATTAGTGATGCTGAGCATCCTTTCATGTGTTTGTTGGCAATCTGTATATCTTCTTTGGAGAAATGTCTATTAAGTCCTCTGTCCATTTTTGGATTTGGTTTTTTTGTTTTTTGTGTTTTTTTTTGATATTGAGCTGCATGAGCTGCTTGTATATTTTGGAGATTAATCCTTTGTCAGTTGCTTCATTTGCAAATATTTTCTCCCATTCTGAGGGTTGTCTTTTGGTTTTGTTTATGGTTTCCTTTGCTGTGCAAAAGCTTTTAAGTTTCATTAGGTCCCACTTGTTTATTTTTGTTTTTATTTCCATTTCTCTAGGAGGTGGGTCAAAAAGGATCTTGCTGTGATTTATGTCATGGAGGGTTCTGCCTATGTTTTCCTTTAAGAGTTTTATAGTGTCTGGCTTTACATTTAGGTCTTAAATCCATTTTGAGTTTATTTTTGTGTATGGTGTTAGGGAGTGTTCTAATTTCATTCCTTTACATTTAGCTGTCCAGTTTTCTCAGCACCATTTATTGAAGAGTGCATCTTTTCTCCATTGTATACTCTTGCCTCCTTTATCAAAGGTAAGGTGACCATACGTGCGTGGGTTTATCCCTGGGCTTTCTATCCTGTTCCATTGATCTATATTTCTGTTTTTGTGCCAGATACTGGTAGTTTTAACCTGCTGAATTTTGGCAATTTCTAGAAGATCACTTAAGCCAAAGGGGTATTTCAAAAATAAATTACAAATTTCTCTAAAATGAGCTTATGAAGAAACAGCAAGAAATAGAGTGTGTTAAAGAGATTTTGAATTCAGAAGACAAGTTCCTAGAAATTGATCTCGAAAGACACTGATTCATGAACCAGAATTACAATTTGCTTATTTCTTTAGCAATTATTTTAATTATTTTCACCAACTCATTCTTACTGTAAAAAAATTTATTACCCAATACAGAAATATTGAAAGCTTTACACATCTCCACACTAACACTTACTAAGTTACCTCACTAGAAAAAAGTATTGTTAACATTTGTATATAAAATTTATTTTGCTTTTAAATTTTTATTTTGATATAATTGTAGACTCACAAGAAGATGCAAAAAAAAAAAAAAGTACAAAGAAGTCCTGTGAACTTATCCTCAACGGCAGTACTTTACATAACTCTAGTCCATTATGAAAACCAGGAAATTGATAGTGACATAATACAATTAACTAGATTACACATCTAATTCAGATTTATCATATTTTGCATATGCTCATTTTCTTTTGTAGGTGTGTATGTGTAGTTCTATGGAAATTTATTACATGGATAGATTCATGGAAACCACCATCACAGTCAGGACAGTCACCACAAAGAAATTACCTGGTGCTACATTTTATGGCCACATCTTCTGCTTCTCTCCCTAATCCCTGAAAAATCACGGACCTGTTCTCTATATTTTTGTCATTTTGAGAATGTTATATCAATTGAATCATGCAGTATCTAACCTTTTGATATTGGTTTTCCTCACTCAGAATAATGCCTTTGAGATCCATAAAAGTTGTTGAGTGTATCACTAGCTTGTTTTCTTATTACGGCAGAGTGGTATTCCATTGTAGGAAGGTACCACGATTTATCCATTTACCCACTAAAAGGCATTTGAGTGGTTTCCAGTTTTTGATTATTACAAAGAGAGTTGCTATAAACATTCATAGACAGGCTTTTAAATGAACTTAAGTCTTCATTTTTCTAAAAGAAATGCCCAGGAGTGTGATTGCTATGCCATGTGTTAAGCTGAGTTTAGTTTTGTTTTATAAGAAACCCTAAACTATTTTCTAGAGCATCTGTACAATTTGACATTTCCAAAAAAATGCATGGAAGATCCAGCTTCTCTGCATCCTCCTCAGCTTTTGGAACTTAGTTATTTTGTTTTGCCTTGCTTTGTTTTGTTTTGTTTTTTGTTTTTTTTGCTCTTCTAATGTGTGTGCATGTTACCTGATCATGATTTTAAATTACACTTAACTAATGGCTAATTATGTTGAACATCTTTTCATGTACTCATTTGTTATTTATGTATCTTCTTTGTTCAAGTGTCACTTTAAATTTTGGGGCAATTTTCTAATTGGATTTTTTGTTTCCTTACCGTTGAATTTAGCGTGTCTGTTATATATTCTGGGTATAAATTCCCTACGTGATGATGTGATTTTTAAATAATTTCTTCCAATCTGTGACTTACCTTTTCATTTTCTTAACAGAGTGTCTCACAGAGCAAAAGGTTTTCATTTTTATGCAGTCCAATTTATATTTTTATTGTTTTCCTTTATGGGCTATGTTTTAAGGATCACATCTAAGAACTCTTTGCCTAAACTTAGGTCACAGGTATTTTCTCCTCTGTTCTCTTGTAAAGGTTTTATAGTGTTTCATTTTATATTTATACTTATAATCCATTTTCAGTCAATTTTTAATAAAGTGTGAAAATTACACTGAGGTTTGTTTGTTTGTCCTATGTGTGTCCAGTTACTCCAGCCCCAGTGAGTTGCTTTTGCACGTTTCTTAAAATCGCTTGGGTCACCTGGGCCTCTTTCTACACTTTCCCACCTGTTCCATTGGTCTATGTGTCCCATCCTCTGCCAATATTATACTGATTTACTTGCTACAGGTATGGAGTAAATTTTGAAATTGGGTAATGTGATTCCTCCAACTTTCTTCTTTGGTTATTTTTCAAAATTGTTTTTGCTAATCCAGTCACTCTGCCTTCTGTGCTCAATATCAACAGTCATTAGGGAGGTAACTTCCAACAGAATGAGACACCATGACATGTGAACTATAAGGCTGTTATCAAACAGATCCACATACCAAGTGTTCTTGATCATGTGGAGAAGCTGGAACCCTCCCACGCTGTAAGCAGAAACATAAGATGCTATTTTCAATTTAGCAAACTGTTTGGTAATTTCCTAAAAAGTTGAGCATATTATATGACCCAGTAATTCCACTTCTAGGTATTTATCCAAGAAAAATGGAAATATGTCACTACACTAAATCTTGTGTATTCATGACACTCAAAAAATTGGGAAAAATTCAAATGTCCATCACCTGGTGGATAGATTAAAAACAAATGTGACCTATCCACATAATGAATTACTGTCCAACAATAGAGAGGTTTTTGCTCCTAATAACATAATACAACATAGATGAACCTCAAAAACATGCAAAGTGAAGAAGCCAAGCACAAAAAGCCACATAGTGTATGATTCCATTTATATCAAATGTTCAGAAAAAGCGTAGTGTTTGTCCAAGTTTAGGTATGTATGTCACTTCTCAGTAAAGCTCTAAAAAATGCATCAATAAAACTACAAGCAAATAACTATAATTAAATTTCCTTCATCAGTTCATTCAGTTCTATGAAATTAATAATTTTTCTAGATTTGGGGTCAATAATCTGCTTTCATGAAGTATGTCTGCTGCTACCTGGAAAACCTGGCTGGGTCATTCTGAAAATTCTCCAGGCAAATTGCGTTTGGACTCCTTTACCCTACTGTCTATTCTTTGAAGCACCAAAAGTTCAGAGTCCCTGGTGAGTCCTTTCCACAAGGCTCCAGCTGTCCTTTCCTTAAATTTTAGTTTGTGGCTAAAGTTTCACAAATTCAAAAGTTCTGGCTTGTAGGACACGGAAGAGCTTCAGACAAGCATGAGAGGGGCAGAAATCTGTTTGATAACAAGACTGAATAGCTCTTATCAATTTATTATATTAATCAATAATATCATAACAGAAGAGTAAAATTATGTGCTAAGTATAGTACATACAATATAGAACTCTTTCACAGGGGTTTGATGAATATTTCTGCTATAATTTGAACATACTGTGCAAAGCACGGTCACTAACAAATCTCTAGGGCCTTTTTATAACATGCACAATTTTAAAACTTAAAACACGAAAAAAATTTGCTAATATTTCTAACACATTTGATAGCTTATTTTCAGACTTACATATAAAACTATGAAAATAAAATTTACTCTCCTCAAATCTTCTGTAGCCTGCTAAACTTCCTCAAGTTTTCTTTCTCTGTATTACTTGTTTCATATTCTGGAACAAATTACTACTATATTAGAAAAAGCGGGGACGAGGGGAAGATGGCAGAAGAGTAAGACGCAGAGATCACCTTCCTCCCCACAGATACACCAGAAATACATCTACACATGGAACAACTCCTACAGAACACCTACTGAACGCTGACAGAAGACCTCAGACCTCCCAAAAGGCAAGAAAGTCCCCATGTACCTGGGTAGGGCAAAAGAAAAAAGAATAAGCAGAGACAAAAGGATAGGGATGGGACCTGCACCAGTGGGAGGGAGCTGTGAAGGAGGAAAGGTTTCCACACAATATGAGCCCCTTCTCGGGTGGAGACAGTGGGCGACGGAGCGGGGGAGCTTCGGTGCCGCGCAGGAGAGCACAGCAACAGGGGTGCGGAGGGCAAAGCGGAGAGATTCCCGCACAGAGGATCAGTGCCGACCGGCACTCACCAGCCCGAGAGGCTTGTCTGCTCACCCGCCGGGGCGTGTGGGGCTGGGAGCTGAGGCTCCGGCTTCGGTCGGAGCACCGGGAGAGGACTGGGGTTGGCGGCGTGAACACAGCCTGCAGGGGGCTAGTGCACCACGGCTAGCCAGAAGGGAGTCCAGGGAAAAGTCTGGACCTGCCGAAGAAGCAAGAGACTTTTTCTTCCCTCTTTGTTTCCTGGTGCACAAGGAGAGGGGATTAAGAGCACCACTTAAAGGAGCTACACAGACAGGTGCGAGCCGCGGCTAAAAGCGTGGACCCCAGAGATGGGCATGAGACGCTAAGGCTGCTGCTGCCGCCACCAAGAAGCCTGTGTGCGAGCACAGGTCACTATCCAAGCCCCCCTTCCGGGGAGCCTGTGCACTCCGCCACTGCCAGGGTCCTGGGATCCAGGGACAACTTACCCGGGAGAACGCACGGCGCACCTAAGGCTGGCGCAATGTCATGCTGGCCTCTGCCACCGCAGGCTCGCCCCGCACTCCGTACCCCTCCCACCCCCCAGCCTGAGTGAGCCAGAGTCCCCGAAGCAGCTGATCCTTTAACCCCGTCCTGTCTGAGCGAAGAACAGACGCCCTCCAGAGACCTACATGCAGAGGTGGGGCCAAATCCAAAGCTGAGCCACGGGAACTGTGAGAACATGGAAGAGAAAGGGAAATCCCTCCCAGCAGCCTCAGAAGCAGCAGATTAAAGCTCCACAATCAACTTGATGTACCCTGCAGCTGTGGAATACATGAATAGACAATGAATCATCCCAAATTAAGAAGGTGGACTTTGAGAACAAGATTTATGATTTTTTCCCCTTTTCCTTTTTTTGTGAGTGTGTATGTGTATGCTTCTGGGTGAGATTTTGTCTGTATAGCTTTGCTTCCACCATTTGTCCTAGGGTTCTATCTGTCCTATTTTATTTTTCTTTTTTAAAAAAAAATTTTTTTCTTAATGATTATTTTTTATTTTAATAATTTTATTTTATCTTACTTTATTTTATTTTATCTTATTTTTTCTTTCTTTCCTCCCTCCCTCCCTTGCTCCTTTTGTTCTTCCTTTCTTCCTTTCTTTCTTCCTTCCTTCCTTTCTTTCTTTCTTTCTTCCTTCCTTCCTTTCTTTCTTTTGTCCTTCCTTTCTTCCTTCCTTCCTTTCTTTCATTCTTTCTCTCTTTCTCTCTTTCTTTCTTTCTTTCTACATTTTCTCCCTTTTCTTCTGAGCCATGTGGATGAAAAGCTCTTGGTGCTGCAGCCAGGAGTCAGTGCTGTGCCTCTGAGGTGGGAGAGACAACTTCAGGACACTGGTCCACAAGAGACCTCCCAACTCCACATAATATCAAATGGCGAAAATCTCCCAGAGATCTCCATCTCAACACCAGCACCCAGCTTCACTCAACAACCAGCAAGCTACGGTGCTGGGCACCCTATGCCAAAAAACGAGCAAGACAGGAACACAACCCCACCCATTAGCAAAGAGGCTGCCTAAAATCAAAATAAGTCCACAGACACCCGAAAACACACCACAAGACGTGGACCTGCGCACCAGAAAGACAAGATCCAGCCTCATCCACCAGAACACAGGCACTAGTCCCATCCACCAGAAAGCCTACACAACCCACTGAACCAACTTTACCCACTGGGGACAGACACCAAACACAATGGGAACTACCAACCTGCAGCCTGCAAAAAGGAGACCCCAAACACAGTAAGATAAGCAAAATGAGAAGACAGAAAAACACACCGCAGATGAAGGAGCAAGATAAAAACCCACCAGACCTAACAAATGAAGAGGAAATAGGCAGTCTACCTGAAAAAGCATTCAGAATAATGATAGTAAAGATGATCCAAAATCTAGGAAATATAATAGACAAAATGCAAGAAACATTTAACAAGGACCTAGAAGAACTAAAGATGAAACAAGCAATGATGAACAACACAATAAATGAAATTAAAAATACTCTAGATGGGATCAATAGCAGAATAGCTGAGGCAGAAGAACGGATAAGTGACCTGGAAGATAAAATAGTGGAAATAACTACGGCAGAGCAGAATAAAGAAAAAAGAATGAAATGAACTGAGGACAGTCTCAGAGACTTCTGGGACAACACTAAACACACCAACATTCGAATTATAGAGGTTCCAGAAGAAGAAGAGAAAAAGAAAGAGACTGAGAAAATATTTGAAGAGATTATAGTTGAAAACTTCCCTAATACGGGAAAGGAAATAGTCAATCAAGTCCAGGAAGCACAGGGAGTCCCATACAGGATAAATCCAAGGAGAAATATGCCAAGACACATATTAATCAAACTGTCAAAAATTAAATACAAAGAAAATATATTAAAAGCAGCAAGGGAAAAACAACAAATAACACACAAGGGAACCCCCATAAAGTTAACAGTTGATCTTTCAGCAGTAACTGCAAGCCAGAAGGGACTGGCAGGACATATTTAAAGTGATGAAGGAGAAAAACCTGCTACCAAGATTACTCTACCCAGCAATGATCTCATTCAGACTTGATGGAGAAATTAAAACCTTTACAGACAAGCAAAACCTGAGAGAGTTCAGCACCACCAAACCAGCTTTACAACAAACGCTAAAGGACCTTCTCTAGGCAAGAAACACAAGAGAAGGCAAAGACCTACAATAGTGAACCCAAAACAATTAAGAAAATGGGAATAAGAACATACATATTGATAATTACCTTAAATGTAAATGGACTAAATGCTCCCACCAAAAGACACAGATTGGCTGAATGGATATAAAAACAAGACCCATATATATGCTGTCTACAAGAGTCTCACTTCAGACCTAGAGACACATACAGACTGAAAGTAAGGGGATGGAAAAAGATATTCCATGCAAATGGAAACCAAAAGAAAGCTGGAGTAACAATTATCATATCAGACATAATAAACTTTAAAATAAAGACTATTAGAAGAGACAAAGAAGGACACTACATAATGATCAAGGGATCGATCCAAGAAGAAGATATAACAAATGTAAATATTTATGCACCCAACATAGGAGCACCTCAATACATAAGGCAAATACTAACAGCCATAAAAGTGGAAATCGACTGTGACACAATCGTAGTAGAGGACATTAACATCCCTCTTTCACCAATGGACAGATCATCCAAAATGAAAATAAATAAGGAAACACAAGCTTTAAATGGTACATTAAAGAAGCTGGGCTTAAGTGATATTTATAGGACATTCCATCCAAAAACAACAGAATACACATTTTTCTCAAGTGCTCATGGAACATTCTCCAGGATAGGTCATATCTTGGGTCACAAATCAAGCCTTGATAAATTGAAGAAAATTGAAATTGTATCAAGTATCTTTTCTGACAACAACACTATGAGACTAGTTATAAATTATAGGAAAACATCTGTAAAAAATACAAACACATGGAGGTTAAACAATACACTACTTAATAATGAAGTGATCACTGAAGAAATCAAAGAGGAAATAAAAAAATTACTGAGAAACAAATGACAATGGAGACACGACAACCCCAAACCTCTTGGATGCAGCAAAAGCAGTTCTAAGAGGGAAGTTTATAGCAATACAATCCTACCTTAAGAAACAGGAAACATCTCAAATAAACAACCTAATCTTGCACCTAAAGCAATTAGAGAAAGAAGGACAAAATAACCCAAAGTTAGCAGAAGGAAAGAAATCATAAAAATCAGATCAGTAATAAGTGAAAAAGAAATGAAGGAAATGATAGCAAAGGTCAATAAAACTAAAAGCTGGTTCTTTGAGAAGATAAACAGAATTGATAAACCATTAGCCAGACTCATCAAGAAAAAAAGGGAAAGGACTCAAATCAATAGAATTAGAAATGAAAAAGGAGAAGTAACAACTGACATTGCAGAAATACAAAAGATCATGAGAGATTACTACAAGCAACTCTATGCCAATAAAATGGACAACCTGGAAGAAATGGAAAAATTCTTAGAAATGCACAACCTGCCAAGACTGAATCAGGAAGAAATAGAAAATATGAACAGACCAATCACAAGCACTGAAATTCAAACTGTGATTAAAAGTCTTCCAACAAACAAAAGCCCAGGACCAGATGGCTTCACAGGCAAATTCTATCAAGCATTTAGAGAAGAGCTAACACCTATCCTTCTCAAACTCTTCCCAAATATAGCACAGTGAGGAACACTCCCAAACTCATTCTACGAGTCCACCATCACCTTAATACCAAAACCAGACAAAGATGTCACAAAGAAAGAAAGAAAACTACAGGCCAATATCACTGATGAACATAGATGCAAAAATCCTCAACAAAATACTAGCAAACAGAATCCAACAGCACATTAAAAGGATCACAGGAATGCAAGAATTCTTTAATATACGCAAATCAATCAACGTGATACACCATATTATCAAATTGAAGGAGAAAAACCATATGATCATCTCAATAGATGCAGATAAAGCTTTCGACAAAATTCAAAACCAATTTAAGATAAAAACCCTGCAGAAAGGCATAGAGGGAACTTTCCTCAACATAATAAAGGCCATATATGACAAACCCACAGCCAACATTGTCCTTAATGGTGAAAAACTGAAAGGATTTCCACTAAGATCAGGAACAAGACAAGGTTGCCCACTTTCACCACTCTTATTCAACATACTTTTGGAAGTTTTAGCCACAGCAATCAGTGAAGTGAAGGAAATAAAAGGAATCCAAATCAGAAAAGAAGAAGTAAAGCTGTCACTGTTTGCAGATGACATGATACTATACATAGAGAATCCTAAAGATGCTACCAGAAAACTACTAAAGCTAATCAATGAATTTGGTAAAGTAGAAGGATACAAAATTAATGCACAGAAATCTCTGGCATTCCTGTACACTAATGATTAAAAATCTGAAAGTGAGATCAAGAAAACACTCCCATTTACCACTGCAACAAAAAGAATAAAATATCTAGGAATAAACCTGCCTAAGGAGACAAAAGACCTGTATGCAGAAAATTATAAGATACTGATGAAAGAAATTAAAGATGATACAAATAGATGGAGAGATATACCATGTTCTTGGATTGGAAGAATCAACATTGTGAAAATGACTCTACTACCCAAAGCAATCTACAGATTCAATGCAATCCCTACCAAACTACCACTGGCATTTTTCACAGAACTAGAACAAAAAATTTCACAATTTGTATGGAAACACAAAAAGCCCCGAATAGCCAAAGCAATCTTGAGAACGAAAAGCAGAGCTGGAGGAATCAGGCTCCCTGACTTCAGACTATACTACAAAGCTACAGTAATCAAGACAGTATGGTACTGGCACAAAAACAGAAGATAGATAAATGGAACAGGATAGAAAGCTCAGAGATAAACCCACGCACATATGGTCACCTTATCTTTGATAAAGGAGGCAGGAATGTACAGTGGGGAAAGGACAGCCTCTTCAATAAGTCGTGCTGGGAAACCTGGACAGGTATATGCAAAAGTATCAGATTAGATCACTCCCTAACACCATACACAAAAATATGCTCAAAATGGATTAAAGACCTAAATGTAAGGCCAGAAACTATCAAACTCTTAGAGGAAAACATAGGCAGAACCCTCTATCACATAAATCACAGCAAGATCCTTTTTGACCCACCTCCTAGAGAAATGGAAATAAAAACAAAAATAAACAAATGGGACCTAATGAAACTTCAAAACTTTTGCGCAGCAAAGGAAAACATAAACAAGACCAAAAGACAACACTCAGAATGGGAGAAAATATTCGCAAATGAAGCAACTGACAAAGGATTAATCTCCAAAATTTATAAGCAGCTCATGCAGCTCAATAACAAAAAAACAAAAAACCCAATCCAAAAATGGGCAGAAGACCTAAATAAACATTTATCCAAAGAAGATATACAGACTGACAACAAACACATGAAAGAATGCTCAACATCATTAATCATTAGAGAAATGCAAATCAAAACTACAATGAGATATCATCTCACACAACTCAGAATGGCCATCATCAAAAAATCTAGAAACAAAAAATGCTGGAGAGGGTGTGGAGAAAAGGGAACACTCTTACACTGCTGGTGGGAATGTGAATTGGTACAGCCACTATAGAGAATAGTAGGAGGTTCCTTAAAAAACTACAAATAGAACTGCCATATGACCCAGCAATCCCACTCCTGGGCATACACCCTGATGAAACCATAATTCAAAAAGAGTCATGTACCAAAATGTTCATTGCAGCTCTATTTACAATAGCCCAGAGATGGAAACAACCTAAGTGTCCATCATCAGATGCATGGATAAAGAAGATGTGGCACATATATACAATGGAATATGACTCAGCCATAAAAAGAAACAAAATTGAGTTATTTGTAGTGAGGTGGATGGACCTAGAGTCTGTCATACAGAGTGAAGTAAGTCAGAAAGAGAAAGACAAATACTGTATTCTAACACATATATATGGAATTTAAGGGAAAAAAATGTCGTGAAGAACCTAGGGGTAAAACAGGAATAAAGACACAGACCTACTAGAGAATGGACTTGAGGATATGCGGAGGAGGAATGGTAAGCTGTGACAAATTGAGAGAGTGGCATGGACATATATACACTACCAAATGTAAAATAGATAGCTAGTGGGAAGCAGCCGCATAGCACAGGGAGACCAGCTCGGTGGTTTGTGACCACCTAGAGGGGTGGGATAGGGAGGGTGAGAGGGAGGGAGACGCAAGAGGGAAGAGATATGGGAACATATGTATATATATAACTGATTCACTTTGATATAAAGCAGAAATCTAACACACCATTGTAAAGCAATTATACTCCAATAAAGATGTAAAAAAAAAAAAGAAAAAGAAAAAGCTATTCTCCATATTTTAATGGAAAACAAAAGCCCATACATGATCATAGATAAAAAAATCGTATTTTTCTGTCACAATCATTCTACTCATAAACTCAATTCTCTATATAACTAAAAGTTATAACCCAAAGTAAAACTTTCTCTATCACATATAATACTAGGAGGAAGATAATTGAGAGCAATCTGTCACTTATAAGTATTTTATCAAAGTACAGAAGTTATACCTGCCACTACATATATTCCTTTGATAACTACTTAAATTAAAAAAAAAATCTTTAACTTGACCACAGATAAAGCCTGTCTATAAAATATAAGAAAAACAAAAGTACCTAAACTTAAAATTGTTAATTGATCAATGTTTCAGTATCCAATCATACATAGAAATAATCTAAGTATCCTGTAATATCCTTTTATTAACTCAGTTTAATATTAGTACAGGGCTGACAGTTCCTAAGTATGTTGAAATTCATAATTAATCAGTCATAATACAAAGCATAACAGACATTATTAATACGCTGGTAAAAATTATCATTCAATTTAGTTGAATACAAATTGGATTTTTTAGCAACATTAAAAGGTATCTAGGAGTAAAGTTATCTTATTTGATCAGTAAGCCAACATAAGAAATTTAAGAGGTATTGATTAACTAATATCTTCATAAGAGAGCAAACCCAAATCTTCTAAAAAGTAAAATGTGTTATTGTATTATCACAGGCAAAAACATAAAGCTGTTTCTTTAATCAAGATTATTAAACCAGTTGGTTTGTGAATGCCTCATCTTAATTTTGTAAAGTTGGATTTTTAATATATTTCTGATCTAGAAACATTTTTTAAGGCTAGAAATTTTAAAGTATGGGAAGTTCAGTTTTCTAATTTTCCATAGAATTTGGGAAAATTAGATTTCTATAGGCCCTTATTTTTCTATACAAACCAATAAGAACAGAACTCCTACGATTCAACTGACAATAATCTAATTTATTAATAGCCTCTGAATTTAAGAAAACATTTTACCCTCACCCATGAGAGATAAAGGTCTTTCCTACTTGCCATCACATGGACATCAGACACACAGAGACGTTTCAGCCTCAGTGGCATATCATAGTCACAGAGCAAAGGTAAACATAGAAACATAAGAATTCACCAGGTCAGATATCAAAGACATGCTGTCCTTCCAACTGAGTATATAAGTCTTAATTGACTTGATCTCATAAATAAATGAACAGATATTAATCAAGAAAACAAACCAGATTCTCCATCACCTCACACTTAACAGACACTAGATATTCATCATCTATCAGACAGAGATCACCAAATGGTCAGTCCATAAACACAAGTTCCCAAAATGTACTATCTTTTATTGGTATAATTTATTGGCTGTGTGAAATCAAAAACATAATTGTGTAAGGCAAAAAAAAGTAGCTAGTTGGTAAAATTAAAGTTCAATTGCCATTTGGAATCTGCTCTGGGAGTCCAAAAATTATATTTCTGGGCTTTTACTACCATGAATTTCAATTCTCCAACAACAGATCAAGTGAATCTGCTTGACCATCTCAACAGAACCTCTAAACCTAATGAGAAAACACATAAAAGATTAAAACCAGTCCAAAGAATATTTGAGGAGATTAATAAGAAAATTTTAACATAAGATTCTTGGGTCAGATGTGAAGATGGTTACTATAATACAATACAAATAACAGCAATCTTTACAGTTATCTGTTCCCCTGGAATGTAAGTATTTGCTTCTCTAACATACAAAACCATACATAAAAGAAAAACAGAGGGAGCAATTATTTTATGCCTAGATGTACTACTAGGAGATGCTTCTTAGAAAAGAGAACAGTTGAGCATGTGGCTCATTAAATTCATATTAAACAAATAATAGGAAAGAAAGGCATTCTGAGCAAAAGACCTATGTGAGAAAATAAACTATGAAATTCATAGTACAATATATGTGCTCAAATGTAACAATAGAAGAAAGTGGAAAGTGGGGTGGGGGAAAATAAGTCAATGAACTTGGAAGAACAGTTTGGAAGGTAAACACTAAAAAGTATTGGATGCAGCTAAATGGATAACGGGTTAAGGTTTGGAGTGGTTTTAAAAAAATGGGACCTGATGAGAGCAACATCACCCAAAATGGCAAAGTTGGAAATTCCAAAACTTTGCCTCCACTAAAGCAATGATTAAGCTAGCAAAAACTGTCTGAATCAACTTTTTTGAAACTCAGGTACCTAATGCAAATTTGTGATAAGCAGGAGAATACTTAATGAAGAAGACAGCTGCTGAAATTCTATAAGAGAGCACCAATGCCTCTTAACTTACCCCCTCCCATCCCCCACTTTCAGCTCAGCGGTGGTCATGGAGACGGTGACGGTATTTCTAGTGCAGATTTCTAGTGCCATAGGGTTATAGATGGACCTTGGCCTTGAATAACTGAGGTTTTGTGGTTTTACTTGTGTGGGGCTAAGCTATCAGCGCAGGGGCTTGCCTTCAGAACTTTCTCAGGTTGTGATGGCCTCCCAGATGGTGTTGGTTGAAAATATTTAAAAATGAATACAGTAGTAAAAGCCACTTGGGGCAAGGAGTGACAGACAGACAAGCAACAGACAGACCAAAAAGCCTGGGGTGGAACAGGCTGTAGAAGTAGGCACATTAGAGAAAAGGACCTTGAAAAGCTTCCCACAAATCCGGGGAATCTAGAAGACCAGATGTGAGCCCAAGGCTGGATACATGCTCAGAAAAGACACCAAGCTTTCACCTCTGGCTGACATTTGAGCTCTGTGCAAGCAGTAAGTGAAGGCTGAAACTGAGCTCTTAAGTTGTCAGACCAAGTGTGGAAGGAATGCCCAAACACACAGCTAATCTGCAAAGCTGGGATCAGTATTTCTCTTTTGGCTTCAGACATTCCAGGGAATTTCTGTCAGACAACACAATGACCACAAAGCTAATGGAGCAGAGCCTTCAGTGCCCATACTAGACAAATACAGTCTTTACAAAACTCGTTTAGAAAACCCCCTAAACAAGCAAAAAATACCCATAACAAGCAGGAGCAGGAGAGGGAAAAGCTGATTTCCAGAGTCGCCACATAAAGTTCAAAATGTTCACTTTTCAACCAAAAAATATGAAGTATGGAAATAATAATAAAGTATTGCCCAATCACACACACAAAAATAAATGAATGGAAACTATCCATGACGGAGCACAGATGTTGGAATTACCAGACAAAAACTTTGAAGCAACTGCCTTCAGTATGTTCAAAAAGTGAAAGCAAACTAGGAGGATGATGTCTCACCAAACAGCATATCAATAAAGAGGTAGAAATTATAGAAAAGGAACCAAATGGAAATTGTGGAACTGGAAAGTACAACAACTGAATTAAAATATCACTAGAGAGATTTAAGAAGAAGTTTGAATTGGCAGAAGAAAGACTCAGGAAACTTAAGGATGGGTAAACTGAGATTATTTAGTCTGAGGAGCACCAAGAAAAAAGAATGCAGAAAAATGAGCACCTCCCAAGAGATCTGTGGGAACCCATCAAGTTTACCGACATTCACCTAATGGACAGAATCTTCCAAAAAGTCATTGCAGTTTTCCTTTGAGTTAATTTCTTCATCTCATAAAAGGACAGCACACTTCATAGTGGCAACTGGGATCCATTACCCTGGTTGCAGGTTCTGGAACATTCTCTATTGTTCAGATCATAAGAGCACCCATCAACAGCAATTTTTAAACAGATGAACACTAAACATTAATCCAACGTATGCCTTCCTATCTTTCTGAAAACCTCACTCCTCTTTTCTCACATGATAGCTTTGGGTGTAATTATAAGCAACACATCAAGACCAAGACAGGAAGCTACAGCAGCAACAAACAAACAAACAAAACCCAAAAGTCCTAAGAGGAAAAATTTGCTCCTTCCTGGCCATCATCTAAAATTTCATCTTCCTAGTTCATGCTGACCTCTAAACAGTTTTCCTCCCCTTGATCATAAAATCTTCCTCACCAATCCTGTATCACCTGCTGTCTTCACATCTCTTTTCCTAGTTAGCACTAACTTTAAGTCTTTCTCCTGATCAGTAGAACTTAAACACTTCATTTTAACAGTGGATATGAAAACCATAGTTTAGTGATTACCAGTTGTGTGTCAGACATTGTGCTGTAATTGTTCATACACTTATGCCTCACAATAATTGTCTACAGTAAGGCTCGTTATCTTCATTTCACTAGGGGAACAAAGAAAGTTTCAGAGAGATTAAAACTTACCCAAGGTTATTCAACACAGTGGGGATCTAAATCTAGGGTTCTCTGATTCTAGGGTCCAAGTTGTTCCCCTAAAACTGTTGCCACCCCGACAGGTTAAAAACAAAACAAGACAAAATATTATGCAGTACCCATTCAGTTCTTAACACCAGGGTGAGAAATGTTCTTGAAATTCAGTTTCCTTAAATATTTAATGAATTTGTTTTACTTTTTCTGACCCAGGATATGTGCTCAGAATACATTGTATTCATAGAAAAGTGCAAAATATAGAGAATGAAGTGCACTAAAAAAATGTCTACTTCCCACCTCTCATGACCAGCCACCCACTTGACCTTAAGGTCAACACAAAGCCTTTTTTGGAAATGTCTATGAGGAGGCAACACCAAACTCTACTTGGTTGGCACAACATTTACACATTTATTTCCCTCAACAAGTTGAGCAGTGTCTGCAAGGAAGTAAGCAAAAGGGGATGGAGGTTGTTCACTGTTTGATACATGGACTGCTCATTTTCACTCTCTTTCGGTCTCTCTCTCTCTCTCTCTCTCTAGCTGATCCTGGCCTACTGTTCATTCCTAGCCTATGGGTCTAATGTTCTCTGCTCATGGTGTCACCACAAGGGATTAGAACCATCTTATGGTCAGCCTGTGGCTCCCTGCAGCCAGCCCGGAACACTCTGGGTGATGCAGGGATCCAATATTCCAGCTCAGTTAGGAAGGCAGGGTTCACACACTGACTAAAGGGGCCCCACGTTCCTTGACTGCACTCCATTGACCCACAGTTGCAACAGCTAAATTCTTGACTCTATGCAACGTTGTATAACCCATTGCACAACTGGGCATATGACTTCTTAAGAGTTATTCAAATATTTAGCAATACATTCCAGAACCTGTCTGTACTTTCCAGAGCACATTTACGACAACTCACTGACAACTTTGAGTTGACCACGTTTAACAGAAAAACATGTTTATCAGCAAGGTTGCATTTCCAGTGGGATAGCCAGTTTTAAATACAACAAACATATTTTTATATGCGCATGAAAATGTAGAGAGAGTGTTTATGAGCTTCAGTTCCACATAACACAACTTCCCCAGCACATCTCATCCTTAAGTCCTATTATATTACCATACGATGAAGATTATTTACTGGCAAATCCTGGGAATAAATTGTTAGACTCTGTGGTAATGTTAAGAAGGCTTTGGAGGATGTGCACAAATCTATGATGCATGGATAAACAAATTGTGGAATAGTCATAGAATAGAATATTTTCAGCAATGAAAAGGAATGGAGTGCTGATACATGTTCATCATAGATGGATCTTGAAAATATCATTCAAAGTGAAAAAAGCCAATGTCAAAAATCACATACTGTATGATACAGTTTATATTAAATGTCCAGAAGAGGCAAAATCATAGAAGTAGGGTAGAGTAGTGTTTGCCTAGGGATGAGGGAGGGGGTGCAGGGTGTAGCAAGGGGGAACAGGTAGTGGCTGTTAACAGGTAAAATGTTCTTTGAGGGACGATGAGAATATTCTAAAATCATATTATGAGGAGGGCTGCATACTGTAAATATACTTAAAACCATTGAATGACATTTCAAATGGGTAACTTTGCAGATACAAACTACATCTCAATACAGTTTTTAACAGCATGTCTTTAATAGTGGGGCATCATGATCATCTCTGTTAGATCAATTCTCCTTTCTATCTAGATTTTCTAATGATGCCCATGGACCACACCACAGCACATGTTTTCCATCTACAGAATTTAAGAGTTCTGTCTCCTTGTTTATTATTATCAACATTATTGTCATAGGACCTAGTAGAAGAATATATTTGATTAACTTAGCAATATCAAAGTGATTCCAATTTGTCCAGTTTTTTCAATAATCCAAATCAAGAGATGATGTAACTCCACCCATTGCACTCGGTCTATACCTTTGTCAGGGAATATTTCATCATTAAATTTGCATATGTAGTATTCACTACAGTCTTCTTGACTTTCCTCCTCCATTTGGTGACTATAGGATGCTCATCTTTGTATGTACATGTTTATCTTTATGTGGTAAAAGTGAGGAGGAGGCTACTTCTTACAATTACTTCATTTCCTCAGAAAAGTTAATTGTCTCATGGTAGAAAAAGATAACTTGGGAGCAATCCAGATTTCTTCTTAGTATTCCCAGGTTGTCCATTCATTGGGACAATATCATGTTTGCCCTTTTTTCATCATATTCATTACTTCATGTACATTCCAACACCTCATGTTGATGGGGGGGGGGGCAGTGTTTTTCATCTAGAGAGGTAATGCTTTCACAATTTCCAAGTCCATGTTTGTGGTGATTCTAAGGCAAGAAAACACTTCTAGGAATCATTCCTCACTGGATGTATCCATAAAATTTTCCCCAGAATTTAATCCAATTACTTCTATGGTAGAAATTACCTTCTGCTATCCAAAGACCAGTGCCAAGTGTGTTCGGTTCATTATAGGTCTAATAGGAAGGCCACGTGGGATCATTTTTACTCCCCTCCAGAGATTACTTGTAGGTATATTTGATAACTTCTCTTAGCATCACAGACTTGATTTTCTCTTTTTTTATTCTGGTTCATTTGTGAACTCCTACATGTGGGTTGTGTATTTCATTTTATTTCACTTTGTCCAGCCATAGTTTTAACCAATTTCTTTGACCCACTAGTTGATGACATTCTATCTTCACAGTATATTCCTTTTGTATGAAGATTTAATTGTTTGCTATGGTGTATTCCTCTGGTTGTCCACATCTTTAAGGTCCTACTAACAACCTGATAATTTGATTTTCCATGTCTTCTACATCACTGAACAATTTAGTTAACTTTATCCTCACTTGCCCGTTGCATACCCGCTGAAGCCCAAGGCTTTACTTGTAACTCACTTCCTCCTTTCTTGTGTTAAATATTTGTTTTCTTAATTTTTTGACACTGCAGTCTAATAACTGGTTTTCTTAAAGGGATCAAGTCTAGTTCTGTTCCCGCACAATCAGTCAGATCTCTTAAAATTTTTTTTTGCACTACTTGATAGCTGAAAAGAATCTACTAACTTTGCCCAACTTCCTACATCCCTACATTTGCTTTGATTTATAGACTTTGTGTCTTCTAAAGAACACTGTAATTAGTGCTATGTAGCCAACTGTCTGACCCCAGTGCTGCAGGATCACTGGGGTCCAACCATTTGGCCAAGCAGTGTTTATGTGGGTTTTTATATCATTCCACATGTTATTTAGGCCAATACCCAATTAAAAAAATTTATCTCCTGGTGTCAGGATCCCTCTTACAGGGAGGAATGTGAGGAAGTCAGATCAGTATGCCCACAGGTTTCTGACCATCTATGGCCATTGCTATACTATTCCATTTTATTTTGTATGCAAACAAAATATTATGGATGACCTTGATAATAGGTGCCATTAATATTTTAACCTCAACCAACATCATTAGCCGAAAGGTTTGAATTCATGGCAAATTATTTAGTCACATTTTTTTTCCCAAGGCACTCTTCCTGGTGAATAGTTTTCTGCCATTAGTTTGTCCTACATTTTGTCATTGTTGTATTGGGTATTATGCATGATTTTTTCTTGCCTGTTGTTTTTGATCATCATGATATGGATCTTGTGTCCTCAACTTTTTTTGAGGTGAAACTCATACAACATAAAATTAACCATTTTAAGCTTTACACGTCCATGGCCCTGATACAATCACAAGGTTGGGCAACCACAGCCTCTCTGGTCCCAGAGCATCTTTATCACCCTCCAAGGAAACATCATACCCAGTCACTGCCCATCAACAGATGAAAGGATAACAAAATGTGATGCTTCCATATAATGAACTATTATTCAGTCAGAAAAAGGAGTAAAGTTCTAACACATGCAACACCATGGATGCACCTCTTGAATCTTTTTGATCATTATTCACAGGGAATGTGAAACCTGGCATTTGCAGAGTCTGCATGGAAGATGGAGCAGAATGGCAGGAACTCTTGGGATCCCATAGGATTGATGTCTGTGCCTCAGCCCACAGCACTAAGCACAAGGGGAGAGGCCTTCTCTGCAGCCAGCCACCCTGCTTCCTGGAAGGATATGGCTCTAGGCTTTCTCCTGCTGTCTGAGATCTGCGGTGCATGGACTTCAGACTACTCCCCAGCAGACCCATGTAAGGTTTCAGGGTTATGGATGTTCCCTAGTATTGTCGAATATGGAGCTTGAATTCATTCTCATTCTTCTTGGTTTTGAATGATGTTCAAAAGGCCAAAGTGACAGCACCATTTTTATCCAGCAGTTTTTCTGAGAATAGCTGCCTATTGTTTAAAAAGCACTTTCATATGAATAATCACCTTCTGTCTTGATGACACCTCTGTGTGCTTGGGATGTTACCTGCATGGTTACAAATCACCCAGAATCAATGAGGCGGCAATTTGATGGGAACCAGGTTTTTTCTGTTTCCCAAAGGTTTCTTTTTGATTTTTTTTTTCTTTTTCTTGCGGTACGCGGGCATCTCACTGTTGTGGTCTCTCCCATTGCAGAGCACAGGCTCCGAACGCGCAGGCTCAGAGGCCGTGACTCACGGGCCCAGCCGCTCCGCAGTATGTGGGAACCCCCCGGATGGGGCACGAACCCATGTCCCTTGCATCGGCAGGCGGACTCTCAACCACCAGGGATATTTTATAACACGATTTGTAACACTTGGAAAAAATTAACCAAGATATCTGAGCCTAAATTCTTCATATGTCAAAAGAAGACGATCTAGTTTTTGTGCAGTTTTGATGAAATAATGTATGGCAGGTTTTCAACACATAGCATTCATTCAATTAATGCTGAATTCTCTGCATTAAACGAACTGAACAAATTGAATATATGAAATGGTGTTGTCTTTACTGGAAAATATGTGATTTCCAAATTATTGTGCCACAGATCATCTAAAAGCTATAGTCAGGACACCACATCTCACCTGGTCTGGTGAGTACAGAAAAGAATTGCATTAAGTGTCTTACAGGAGGTTTGGTACCTGTGTGCCAATCTGCACAAGTGCTAAAGGCTGAGAGCACCTGGAAAACTAGTATATACATGTTGGATAAACCACAAGGTCCTACCGTCTAACACAGGGAACTATATTCCTGGAAAAGGACAGTATGGTACTGGCACAAAAACAGAAAGACAGATCAATGGAACAGGATAGAAAGCCCAGAGATAAACCCACGCACATATGGTCACCTTACCTTTGATAAAGGAGGTAAGAATATACAGTGGAGAAAAGATAGCCTCTTCAATAAGTGGTGCTGGGAAAACTGGACAGGTACACGTAAAAGTATGAGATTAGATCACTCCCTAACACCATACACAAAAATAAGCTCAAAATGGATTAAAGACCTAAATGTAAGGCCAGAAACTATCAAACTCTTAGAGGAAAACATAGGCAGAACACTCTATGACATGAATCACAGCAAGATCCTTTTTGACCCACCTCCTAGAGAAATGGAAATAAAAACAAAAATAAACAAATGGGACCTAATGAAACCTCAAAGCTTTTGCACAGGTAAGGAAACCATAAACAAGACCAAAAGACAACCCTCAGAATGGGAGAATATATTTGCAAATGAAGCAACTGACAAAGGATTGATCTCCAAAATTTATAAGCAGCTCAATAACAAAAAAACAAACAACCCAATCCAAAAATGGGCAGAAGACCTAAATAGACATTTATCCAAAGAAGATATACAGACTGACAACAAACACATGAAAGAATGCTCAACATCATTAATCATTAGAGAAATGCAAATCAAAACTACAATGAGGTATCACCTCACACTGGTCAGAGTGGCCATGATAAAAAAATGTACAAACAATAAATGCTGGAGGGGGTGTGGAGAAAAGGGAACACTCTTGCACTGTTGGTTGGAAGGTAAATTGATACAGCCACTATGGAGAACTGTATGGAGGTTCCTTAAAAAACTACAAATAGAACTACCATACGACCCAGCAATCCCACTACTGGGCATATACCCTGAGAAAACCATAATTCAAAAAGAGTCATGTACCACAATGTCCATTGCAGCTCTATTTACAATAGCCACGACACTGAAGCAACTTAAGTGTCCATCAACCAATGATGTGGCACATGTATACAATGGAATATTACTCAGCCATAAAAAGAAACAAAATTGAGTTATTTGTAGTGAGGTGGATAGACCTAGAGTCTGTCATACAGAGTGAAGTAAGTCAGAAAGAGAAAGACAAATACCGTATGCTAACACATATATATGGAATTTAAGGAAAAAAAATGTCATGAAGAACGTAGGGGTAAAACAAGAATAAAGACACAGACCTACTAGAGAATGGACTTGAGGATATGGCGAGGGGCAAGGGTAAGCTGTGACAAAGTGAGAGAGTGGCATGGACATATATACACTACCAAATGTAAAATAGATAGCTAGTGGGAAGTAGCCACATAGCACAGGGAGATCAGCTAGGTGGTTTTGACCACCTAAAGGAGTGGGATAGGGAGGGTGGGAGGGAGGGAGACGCAAGAGGGAAGAGATATGGGAACATATGTATATGTATCACTGATTCACTTTGTTATAAAGCAGAAACTAACACACCATTGTAAAGCAATTATACTGGGCTTCCCTGGTGGCGCAGTGGTTGAGAGTCTGCCTGCCGATGCAGGGAATGTGGGTTCGTGCCCCGGTCTGGGAAGATCCCGCATGCCATGGAGCGGCTGGGCCCGTGAGCCATGGCCGCTAAGCCTGCGCGACCAGAACCTGTGCTCCTCAACGGGAAAGGCCACAACAGTGAGAGGCCCGTGTGCCGCAAAAAAAAACAAAAAACAAAAAAAAAAAACAATTATACTCCAATAATGATGTTAAAAAAATAAAAATAAAATAAAATAAAAAAATGAATATGTATATATAGCTGAATCACTTTGCTGTAAAGCAGAACTCAACACAACACTGTAAATCAACTTCAATAATCGTTTTTAAAGGCTGAAAGCATCAGCAGTCAGACTGCATGGGCTCACCCAACCCACCCACTCACTAGCTAGGTCATTTTTGGCTGAGAAAAAATCCTCTGTTTTCCTTCTGAGAATCAAGGATAGTAATACTGTAGACATAACCTGTAGGTCATTAGGAGTTTTAATAAGGTCTGATATGTAAAATCTTTATACCACACCCAGCATATGGTCACTACTTGATAAATGTCTGCTCTTATAATTCTGTGATTCCACATTCACAGGACAATGAAGTCAGCTTTCTAGACAAGAGAGAAGGTTCTGCCTGCTTAGAAGACCTAGCGCCCCAGTGCCTGGGAAGCGACATCTCCCATCTCTTGTTCTCATTTAACAGATGGGCCTTCTGGTTTATAAACCAGACTCTTGGTACTTGCTCAGCATCTGTTTTGCTTCCTGCATCTGATCAACTCTGGGTGCCTTTAAAACTGTAAATTGCTGAAACTGCAAAGCTGAGAATTAGAATCCAGATCATGGCGTTGCTATAAACAGCACAGCCTAGGAAAACAGCTGGCCTCCTCAGATGACACTTGTACTCTCACATAACCCAAATTCTAATGGAAGGAATTTATGTAGAGAGCACGTTATTCACACATTTTGACTCTCTGCCTGTGTTCTCTGTGATCTAAGCTCCTCTGGAAAGATTGAGGTTTTCTTCTTTTGCCTCAGCTCATGCTACTTCTTGAAGACCATAACAACCCTCCAGTTACTCAGAGGAAGTGCTTTAAATTGGCAAATCATTCCAGGAAGCCAGATGAGTTGACATTTCTAAGCTATTTTTTTTCCTTAAGGATGCTTATCAACTTAAATACTGGAACACATCCAAATTGTTACTCATCACATTAAAAAAAAAAAAAAACTAATGTAGAATTTTCCTATTCAAAAAAAAAACCACATCAGTTATCCTTTTGTTACTTGTGCTAAAGCAGATACAAAGACCTTAAAGATTTGAATTACGACATCTGAAAGCTGATGACAGCATATCATGAGGTGGGTCATACAAAGGAGATAGAACACGCTTTACCTGGCAACACACAGGTAAATGATACCATTGTCCACATGTAGGGGACAAAGAGATCTGCACTGAAATCAGCTCTGTGTAAATGAATGTAAGGCCAGAAGGCTCATGTTAGGAAAAGGGGTCGAGAACCATTGCGAATTAAAGAGGATGAGTGTCCTGCTCATATTAAATAACCTCTATGCTCTATGCAGACTTCTTCCACTGTTAAAACCCATTCTGCAGTAGTAATGCAAGACAATTAAAATTAGAGAAAAGAAATCCAAAACACTTGGAAGTGAAAAACCTTATTAGTATAAAGTTCTGATTGTTACTCTTACTTTTAGGTTGGCCTGGCACACACATGAATTTAGCAAATTACAAACACCAAGAAACGTTTGCTTTCATCACTAGAGCATATTCCCTTGTCTTCTATTGGGAACACTTTGGTCTACTTCTTCCCTGTTTCTGAATCTTAATTCTACCCCTATTTACGTTTCTGCCTTTGAAGGAAGCTTCCTGCTTGTCTCTGGGACCCTGACTTCCAGCTCAGGCCCAAAGATTATGGATGATCACTTGTTTCTGGATCAATCTCCAGAATCTCCCCTGAGAATTCCATCTCCTGCCACCAGGTGAGGACAACCACAGTCCCAGCACCCTGAGAGTCCCCTAAACTACCACTTTGCCCAAGAGCTCTGAGAGATATCACCTTCATGAACTGAATTTTATAAACACACACACACACACACACACACACACACACACAACAATCAGCAAGAGAAATGAAACACTAGACTTTTGAAGGGGTTTAGGGAAAGTAGGAAAACACAGGCTCTGGTCTCTACTGCCACGTAAGACTTATTCAGAAAGTAAGGAACTTTCCCCCAAAGTAACATGTAATATTACCCCGGGAAACTCCTACTGCTCAGAAGCCCAAGACTGTTTCAGAGTCATCCTCCTGGCACAGTATAGAATCCATGGGGATTCCCCACAGGCAACACCTCTAAGGTGAGATCTATCCCAAGCTCCCTAAGTTCTGGCATGGCCTTCCATCAGCAGATAAAACTTCCCTCTAGACCAGCACTCAACGAACCAACACACTGCCTGTTTTTGTAAGTAAACAATTAATGGAATGGCCATTCATTTCTGTCCTGTCCATGGCTGCTTTCCCATTACGCAGGGAGAGGTGAGTAGCTGCAACAGATATTGTGAGCCTGGAAATCTGAAATGTGTGCTCTCCAGCCTCAACATAAAAATACTGCTGGCTTACTCCTCAAGACCAGGAACTGGTCATTTTTTGACAATGTTGGTATTTATTTTTCCCTGTATGGCATTCTTCTCTGTTATCAATGGTTTTTCAGTAGCATATGACTTTTTCTCAGAAATTGATGGAGGCAGGTAATGGGCAAACTTAACTGGTTAGTTTCCCCGGAATGGAAGTTCCTCTAAAAAGTGATTCTTCACATGTGAATATTAAACACAACACATTTTATAGTTCAATTACAAAGTTACCCAGAAGAACCATAACTTGTGGTTGCACATATCATATCATGCAACCAAATCAATTTCATATTTTAGACACTTTTCTTGTTAATGCAGCAGTTTTTCTCAATTGTTATAGAATGTCAAAGGGAATTAGTAATATGAAGACTTCTATTACATAGTCCTTTCCTTTGAAGCCAGGGTTACTCTGCAAGGAGAGCCACCCCTCGTGATCACCCAGGCTGTGCTGCAGAGAGTGGATTGTGCACAGCTTATACAGTAAAGTACAGTCTAGAGTTGTGCAGTGCCCATCCTACACAGCTGTGCATGATGGACCCACATATTTCTGAGCCAAATTCACAAAGAGATTGAGATAAAAGAGGATTGGGTATAACCAATATGGAAAACAGTATGGAGGTTCCTTGGAAAACTAAAAATAGAATTACCATATAATCCAACAATCCCACTCCTGGGAATATACCCGGACAAGACTATAATTCAAAAAGATACATGCACTCCCTATGTTCATAGCAGCACTGTTCACAACAGTCAAACATGGAAACAATCTAAGTGTCCATCAACAAATAAATGGATAAAGATATGGTATATAGATACAATGGAATATTACTCAGCCATAAAAAAGAACAAAATAATGCCATTTGCAGCAACATGGATGTAACTAGAGATTGTCATACTAAGTGAAGTAAGTCAGAAAGAGAAAGACAAATATCATATGATATCACTTATATGTGAAATCTAAAATATGGCACAAATGAACCTATCTACAAAACAGAAATAAACTCATAGACATAGAGAACAGACTTATGGCTGCCAAGGGGGAAGGGAGGAGGGAGAGGGAGGGACTGGGAGTTTGTGGTTGTTAGATGCAAACTATTACATTTAGAATGGGTAAACAACAAGGTCCTACTGTATAGCACAGGGAACTCTATTCAAAATCCTGTGATAAACCATAATGGAAAAGAATATAAAAAAAGAATTGTATATATGTATATTACTGAGTCACTTTTCTGTACAGCAGAGATTGGTACAACACTGTAACTCAACTATACTTCAGTAAAAAAAATTAAAAAGAAGAGGATTGGATTGTCAAATCAGACTCAGACAAATTGCATTCTTTCCCAGCATCAATGTCACACGTAATTTCAAGGGGACAAGTAACCAGGAGGCAAGTGAAGCAGAGAGGTCTATAGACTTTTCTCATCACATTGGACACACTTGGCCCATTTTAGCATATGACATCTCTAAATAATATATGTGGTTCCATGCTTACAGGAAAGAGAGACATCTGGGTCATGAAACATTTTCAATTTATACTTTATGTACAGGTAACAATCTAGCTTAAATGACATTTTTCAGGCCGCCATGCCTTACAAATCCATAGGTGTGTTGATCCTGAGCAGTCTTAAACAACCCAATACATCCTATTGAAAAAGACTCTCCTTTACCTAGCAGACACCGCAGTGTGTTCACCAATATAGTAGTTACAGGGACATGTCACCGACTCACCTTCCTTTCACTCCTGGAGCAGTTCCGTAACCTCTTACTTCCCAGAAGGTTTACCTAAGGCAGCGGAATGAAGGTAGCCACGGTAGAACATTGGAATCTTCCTCGAGGACAAGCAAAAGCTAAGGGCCAGGGCAGTTAGAAGCAGGTCAGCACCAACTTGAACAGGAACATAGGCTGAGAACAAAGTAAGGATGATCTAAATCCTCCAAGGTGAGGTTTCCAGGTGGGAGTCACATAGGGTGGAAGCACACATCTCCTGATCAGAAGCAGAAGGCTATGGTCAAGGACACCCAGGACTCTGGAATTAGAAAGATTTCACTTCATTTAGGACTCCATCTTCCCCAATGCAAAGAATCTGTGAATAAGTAACCTCACTTCTCTGAGGCGCAGTCCCCCACCAATGGAGGTGAGCTTATAACACTGTGTCGAGGGGTAAACATTATGTGAGGGCCAGCACAGTTGCAAGTACTGCCCTTCTTGTGGTCCACGGGGCTGCCACAGCCTTGTGCATGCTTCCCAACCAAACGGCCACACCAAAGTTGTAAGAAAAGTGCTCAGAAACATGAAAACAGGCAAAAGAAATTTCCGGGTACTCTTTCAGTGCAGGGTTAGTGTTGACTTTCTAATTAATGAGCTACTTTATAACTCTGTAAGGGCAGAGAATAATTTGTAGATTTTTATCCACTGGAACTGCGATAAGTTTCTCCAATGGAACACATGACCCTACATAATGTGGCTTATAGCCCTGTTGGAAATTCACCAGTGTTACATTTATCCAGCCATCTACTAAATTGCCTTTACATACCTTGGTTCTCGAATGCTATTTGGACTGGTATTAGCATCATCCATGTTCCCCTCATTAATTCATGAGTTGAGCAAAATCTCTGACACATGCTTATTTTACTTTAGCATGAAAGTCATATATCATCCCTTTGAACATGACAATGTGACCAAATGTACTTGAAGCTTTTGAGTAGGATTCAGAGATGATTCTGTCATACACACCACATAGAAAGTCAGGTCGAGAGAAAACATTTTATCGATTTGGGGTGCCAGGTGGAAGATTCTGAGCAATGGGGGAAACTCTACCTGTTGAGGTCTCCACATCACCTCCTGCAGTCTCTTCTCCAGGATGGAGGTGTGTCATCATTTGCTTCAAGGGAACCCTCTGTGGGCAGAGGAGATTGGCTCTGTTCAAGTCTCTGAGGTCAACCTTGTCTTCTACCTTTTGCTTGCCATGCTTTTCCACAGAATTACTCAACTTCATCCTCAGAATACCCAGATCCAACAGACCCAGACTGGGGTGTAGACGTAGAATCAAAGAGGCTCAAATAGTCTCTTATCCTGTTCTTAGTATTTTAAGCCACTCAGATCACCAGCTAGGCAAAACCAATTCCCCAGAGCTTCTAGGATAAACCACTGGAATTTAGGGCAAAAGAGACTTCAGTTTACAAACATTTTCCCTCATTCACATGTCTTCCTTCAGCACCACACAGGTGGCCATTGTGAAGACAGAAGCACAATGTCTGAGGTTTCAGTGATTGGACAAACGCCATTTCCTCAATGGCAGTATTTTTCTGAGATGAACGCTATCTAATCCCTTCTCATGAGAACTCTGTCCACATTTTCTTTCAGTAACTTCAGAATGAACTTTCTCTCAGCATTTTCCCTTACTTCTACTCCTAAGAGTCTCTTCATTCATCCCTCAGGGTTTCTAGTCCATCCTTATATGTCTGCAAGTAGGCCAGCTTGCTGTAGAAGCCTAGGGCTATGAGTAGTAGGAATATTGGATTCACTGTATGAAAGGGAATTCAAGATGATGCAGGGGATGTGGAAACTGCTAGACTTGTCACTTGGGAATGACAACATTAAGAACAACCTTGTCACTCTTAATAGGAGGTATATAGGGTAGAGGCTGGAGCTTTGGAAAGTTTGCTATTTCTATCATATTGTGAAATCTTAACTATAAAACTCAAATTACAAAGAAGGGGAGAAAAGCATATGCATGAATGAGACTTGTTGCAAAATCCTTAAAATGTGTGTCTGGAAGCCTTTCTTCCTTTGACAGACTGGTTCTCTATCATCTCCACAATTAGAACTTCCTGAGGAACTTGTGAAGTCCCGAGATCCAGGCTGCACCGGGAACTATTCCATCAGGCTTTGTGGGAGAGGGTGGATTTACACACTGGTATATTCTAAACTTCTTCCAGATTCTCCAGTGGTTCTGCTTCAACACATTTTCCACATGTCTGTTAAAAGTAAACTAAATTAAATAATGTATATGTTATGGTCAAAATAAATAGTGAGGCTTATTTTTGTAAAACAGGCATATGTGATTTTGAATGGCATACCTCTATTTTACGTTACTTGATTTTAAGTTAAATAGCAAGTATGAAGAGTTTCAAGTATGAAACTGCCTTAGAAGAGTTTCTCAATTAAAGCAGGATTATCTTTTGGCAGCTTCAATCCTGAAGTAAGTACATCTGAAAGGAGCTTAGCATTTATACAACTCACCTTTGAATTGGAAGTGACCCTATTCCTGTCTACCTGTCACTCTCACACCCACCCACGTGCAAATGCAGACACATCACAAGCACCCACCATGCCTTTAGTGTGTATGTACTGGCGTGATACTTATGCTGTGTTGAGGGTTAGTTTTACACAGTCATATTTATTTAAAAGAATCTGCTTCATCCATTACTGAACATCAGAGGACATAATTATTTTCTTAAACTTTCACTGTAATTTTTTAGCATCCCTCAAAATGCACTACTGAAGCAGAAATCACATTTCCAATAACAACTGTGTCCTGGATGAGTTATGTCATGTAACTTTCCTTCCTGTTGCCTCTGGGACTTGATTGCTTAAATACCTTGGAAATATTATGACTCATTCCGTATTTGCTTGGTATTTATGATAATATCATCCAGAAATCAGAGCCTATATTCATTTAAAGTACAGTGATTGAATTAGTTGATTTCCAGCTGAATCATCCAGTGTAGATTAAAACATAAAAATAAACTATGCCTCCTAAATGTTTAGTCAGTTTCTTAAGAGTTTTGAAAGGGTTAATTAGAAAGGGACTAAATAATTTTGTTTTCCAACAGTGTGAGTGCTAAGGACTCAATCAGCTGATTTTGCTCAATTCCAAAAATGGCTTTTCAAGCACACAGTTGAGTGAATAAGTTCATCACTGACATCCCCAAGCAGTAAGCTATGCACCAAAGTTTCCTTCTTGGGTAGGGACATACTTGTAATATTCCAAATTTAAAAAGAAAAACAAAACCACTTCTTAGACATCCATGGATTCAAGAATTATTTCTGAACTTTTGTCATGCTTTATAAATTGTGCTAGGTGAGCAGACTACATTAGTGAAAATTCCCAGCCACACCAGAGATGAAATCACAGTTTAGTGCAGAGATGGAAAATTAAGCAAGCAATGATGATGCAGTGTGATTTGTGTCATGCCAAAGAAAGCTCAGGTGGCTGTGAATTTTATAAAGGAAGCTGCTTAATTCATTTTGATAGTCATTGAAGATTTCCAGAAAGAGATATTTAAACCAAGACTTTTAAAGTCAGATATAAACTCACCAGTTGAAAGGTTATGTAGGCAAGGAGAAAAATGCATGAATGGTCAGAAGAAAAATTATGCAGTATACAAACGACAAATATGTTAGCAGCCTTCATAAGGGATGTTGACAATTCCCCATAGGTAGAAATACTGTCGTGTGTGTGTGTGTGTGTGTGTGTGTGTGTGTGTGTGTGTGTGTGTGTTGTAGTAAGATACACAAATCTGATCAGCAATGTAAAAATACAATTTTAACAGTAAGGAACAAATTGGAGAGACATTTTCAACAAAAATGAAATAATAGAGATAGGATCTTCCCTCCCTCCTAAAGTAGCAAAAAGTACTGGACAAAATATATTAAACAATGGTTTCAAGACCCTGGACATGAGGCAACAAAGGGCATTGATCCCTAAAGATATTTAACTAATGATATGCAGACCACACTAGCTCAGTGGCCTGGAGAGAGAAGACACAGGCTGGGACACAGGAGGACTGAGTCCAGTTAAAGGAAGAGCCAGGACTCAGGAGAGACCAGAAGAGAGAGTACAGAGAGGAGAGAGCAGCACAAAGAATGAACTACAGAAACCACACTCATAAGTATTCACCTGAGTGCTAATCACATGTGTGCATGAAGAAAATATCCAAGGCTGGGGAAAGAAGCTGCTGAGATGATGAGAGAAAACTGTGAGGTGCTGAGGCAGGTTCAGGGGGCAGCAGGCAGAGTACCCAGATGCATCTCATTTAGGAGTGGAGAGTCATTATCCCTCCTCCCAGTGTCTGGTCCCACCTGACAATTATTAAAAACTAGACCTGAAAATAGTATACTGCTTCAAAGTAACTTAATCATATCCCTGAGCCAAGCTCAAGAACACATATGGGAATACAAAAAGAAACATCACAAAACAAGGTAACATTTATCATTTCTAACATCCCATCAAATATTACACTAAGTATGCAAAGAAGTAAAAAAATGTAATTCATAATGAGGAGAAAAATAAATTTAAAAGCATCTAACAGATGTCAGAATCAGCAGACAAGGAGCTACAGATATATTATGACTATATGTTACAGAGTTAAGTAGAGAAATGGAAGATATAAAGAAATATTTGATTCAAACTTCTAGGTCTGAAAATTGCACCATGTGAAATTTTAAAAAATATACCAAATTGTATTAACAGCAAAGTGGGTATCACAGATGGAAAAATTAGTGAATATGGAAACATAGCAATAAATATTATCCAGTATGAAACAGAGAGAAATAATGACTTTTAAAAATGTAATAAAAGCATTTGTAAGCTATGGCCCAGTTTTCAGTGTCCTAATATACATGTAATTGAAACCCATGAAGAAATAAAGGGGGTAGAGAAAATATTTGAAAAATCTATGACCAGAACTATTCCTAATTTAATGAGAATTATATACCCATGACTCCAAGAAAATCAACAAAACTCAAGCACAAGAAATATATAGAAAACTACACCAATATGTATCACAATCAAATTTCTTGAAATCAGTGATAAAGAGAAAAAATGTAAAGTAGCCAGGGGTACATGTGGGGTGTACGCACAGGTGGGGAGATGGCAGAATTTTCAGAAACAGAGCAAGTGAGAAGAGAGTGGAGCAGTATCTTTAAAGATCTGAGAGAGAAAAAAATACTCTTAACTTAGAACTCTCTACCCACTGAAAATATCTTTCAGAAACAAAGGTAAACTAAGTTTCAGTCATGCAATAGCTGAAAGAATTCACTACCAAAAATCTTGTACTATAAGGTATGTTAGAAAAAGTCTTTGAAGATAACATGGGAGAAAACCTAGACGACATTGGCAATGGTGATGCCTTTTTAGATACAACTCCAGAAACACAATCCATGAAATAATTAATAAGCTGGACTTTATTAAAATTAAATATTTCTACTCTGTGAAAGACAATGTCAAGAGAATGAGAAGACAAGGCATCAACTAGGAGAAAATATTTGCAAAAGACATCCCTGATAAAGGACTGTTATCCAAAATGTTCAAAGCTCTTAAAACTCAACAATCAGAAAATAAGTAATCCTATTTAAAAGGTAGGCCAAAGACCTTAACAGACACCACACCAAAGGAGATACCCAATGGCAAATAAGCACATAGAAAATGTTCCACATCATATGTCATCAGGGAAACGCAAAGTAAAACAACGATGAGATATCACTATACACATTTTAGAATAGTCAAAATCCAGAAAGTCTGGAATACTGGCAACACCAAATGCTGGGGAAGAGGTGGAGAAACAGAATTCTCATCCTTTACTCAGGAGAATGCAAAATGGTGCAGTCACTTTGGAAGAGAGTTGGTAGTTTCTTACAAAACTAAGCATACTCTTACCATGAGATCTAGTAATCACACCCATTGGTATTTACCTAAAAGAGTTGAAAACTTATGTCCACACAAAAATCTGCACATGGATGTTTATGTTATTCATAACTGTAAAAACTTGGAAGCAACCAAGATTTCCTTTGGTATGTGAGTGGACAAATAAACTGTGGTCCATCCAGAGAATGGAATATTATTCAGCACTCAAAAGAAATGGCTATCAAGCCACAGAAAAACATGGAGGAACCTTGAATGCATATCACTAAGTGAAAGAAGCCAACCTGAAAATGTTACATACTCTACAGTTACGCCTACATAACATTCTGGAAAGGGTGAAACGATGGAGATGGTAAAAAGATTAGTAGTTGCCAGTAGCGGAAGGGGAAGAGAAATGAATAGGCAGAGCACAGAGGATTTTTAGGACAATGAAAATATCCTGTATGATATTTTAATGATAGATATATGTCATTATATATTTGTCCAAGCCTATAGAATGCACAATACCAAAAGTGAACCCAAAAGTAAACTATGGACTTTGGCTGATTAAGATGTGTTAACATAGCTTCATCCTTGGTATCTCCCTCTTGGTTTATTGTAAACCTAAAGCTTCTCTGAAAAATGTCCAATGATTAGTTTTCTCCTAAGAAGAGGGAAATTTAGACACAAAGACCCAGGAGAGAAGGCCATGTGAAGATGGAGGCGGAGATGGGAGAGATGCAGCTACAAGCCATATCTATACTTTCAAGGCCAATGAACCTCAAAGAGGAATCACACACAAGAACCCAGCAATCATCCTGTTGGAAATTAAAGACAGAGTAAGATTTTGAAAGCAGCCAGGTTCAAATAAGGTACATTTCCTGTAGAGAACAACAGTTCAAATGATTGCATATGTCTCATCAGAAAACATGGTGGCCAGAAGGAAGAAAGGATATTATTAAATTGCTGAAAGGAAAGAAATGACAACCCAGAAGTGTTCAAATAACTCAGTAGTGGGCAGAGAGGGGAAAAAAGTGGAAAAAAAAAACCCAGAGGGAAAAAACAGAAAATTATCATAGACAAAAAAAGGCTGTTAGGTAGTAATTAAACAGTCAGTCCCCAACAAAAACTCTAGAGGCATGTGTGCCTATCATCAGAGCTTCAATATACATGAGAGAAAAAAATAAAAGAATTCAAAGAAGAAATAGACAATCCGGTATTTTACTTAAGGACTTAAATACTGTTCTCTTTTTCTTTCAACCAACTTGTGTCTTTGGACCTAAAATGAGTCCCTTTTAGATAACAGACAGTTGCATTATGTTATTTTTTAATCAATTCTGCCACATCCCGCCTTTTTAATTGGAATACCTAATCCATTTTTTCATTTAATGTAATTACTGAAAAGGAAGTGCTTAATTCTGTCAATTTGTTATTTGTTTTCTCTGTGACTTATTTCCTTAATTCCTCCGTTACGTTATGTGTGTTTTAATCGATACACGTGTGTGTGTGTGTGTGTGTGTGTTGTGTCTTAATAGATATTTCCTAGTGTTCCATTTTGATGTTATTCTTTTTATCCTTTTCTTTTTTTTTACATTACAGCCCTGTACTTTATTTATTTTATAACTGGTAGTATGTACCTCTTAATCCCCTTCGTCTGTTTTGACACTCCCCCCCTCACTCCTCACCCCTCTCCCCTCTGGTAGCCACTAGTTTGTTCTCTGTACCTGTGACTCTGTTTCTGTTTTGTTGCGCTTGCTTAGTTGTTTTGTTTTCTTAGATACCACGCATAGGTGAAAACATTCAGTGTTTGTCTTTCTCTGTCTGAGTTATTTCACTAAGCATATTACCCTCCAGGTCCATCCATGTTGTTGCAAATGGCAAGATATCATTCTTCTTTCTAACTGATTAATATTTCCTTATATACCACATCGTCTTTATCTATTCATCTGTTGATGGGCAATTAGGTTACCTACGTATCTTAGCTACAGTAAATAATGCTGCTATGAACATTAGGGCACAAATATCGTTTCAAATTAGAGCGTTTGTTTTCTTCAGATAAGTACTCAGGAGTGGATTGTATGGTAGTTGTATTTTTAATTTTTTTGAGGAACCTCCCTATTGTTTTCCTGTCCCAATTTACATTTCCACCAACTGTACACTAGGGTTCCCTTTTCTCCACATCCTTACCAACACTTATTTGTTGTCTTTTTGATAATAGCCATTCTAACGGGTGTGAAGTCATATTTCATTGTGGATTTATTTGTATTTCCCTGGTGACTAGTGATATTGAACATCATTTCATGTTCCTGTTGGCCACCTGTATGTATTTTTTGGAAAAAATTGCCTATTCAGGTCCTCTACTTATTTTTTTTTAATGGACTTCTTTCATATTTGAAAGAAGTTGAGTTGTCTGGGTTCTTTATATATTTTGGTTATTAACTCCTTTTTGGACATATTGTTTGCAGATATCTCTCATTAAGTAACTGACCTTTTCATTTTGTTGATGTTTTCCTTTACTGTGTCAAAGCTTTTAATTTTGATTAGGTTCTATTTGTTTATTTTTGCTCTTGTTTCTTTTTCCTGAAGAGAAAGATCCATAAAAATATTTCTAACTCCTATTTAAAAGAGCATACTGTGTATGTTTCTTCTAGAAATTTTATGGTTTCAGTTTTTGTCTTACATTTAAGTCTGTAATCCATTTTGAGTTTATTTTTATATATGGTATGAAAAGCTGTTTTAGTTTCATTCTTTTATGTGTAGCTCTCCAGTTTACCCAACACCACTTATTGAAGAAACAGTCTTTTCCCTATTGTATATTCTTGCCTCCTCTGTTGCAGATTAAATGACCATATGTGCATGGGTTTATTTCTGGGCTGTCTATTCTCTTCCATTGATTTATGTGTCTGTTTTTGTGCCAGTACCATACTGTTTTGAATTATTTAGTCTGTAGGATGGTTTGAAGTCAGAGAGTGTGACACTTCCAGATTTGCTCTTCTTTCTCATGATTGCTTTGGTTATTCAGGGTGTTTTGTGTTTCTATACACATTTTAGGATTATTTGTTCTTGTTCTGTTAAAAATGCCATGGATATTTTGATAGGGATTTTATTGAACATGTAAATTGCTTTGGAGAGTATAGACATTCCAGAAACATGGAATATCTTTCCATTTATTTGCATTGTCTTCTACTTTTTTTTTTATCAATGTCTTATATTTTTCAGAGTACAGGTCTTTCATCTTCATGGTTAAATGTATTCCTCAGTATTTTATTCTTTTTGATAGTAAATGGTATTATTTTCTTGAATTCTCTTTATGATAATTCATTGTTAATGTATAGAAATGCAACACTGGATCAATCCTGTCTGAACTTCTCCAGATCCACATCACAAAAAATATATTTTAATTTAAAATCTTTGGTTTCTGATTATTTGAAGCTAATTTATGTATAGTTAGTTGTTTCCTCTCTCCATGAAGAAGTTTCATGATAATAACATTTTAAGGGGGAAAAAGAAAAAGTGACACTTTAAAATAGTTACTATGGTTGGAAAATACAGAGTAAGTATCAAACCATCACATTTTCCTCATTTGATTCACAATTTTTCTCTCATTTGCCAATTCTCTGTTGCTGACTTGCTTACTAATATTTTAAGAAGCCAGGAAGTATCTTGTAACCTCATTATGTGATTTGATGCTTACGTAGGTTTTGAACTAGGTAATCGAGACAGGAACATAAGATTCTATGTACCTAAGAGGCACAATAAAATAGAATGAAAGTCAGTGAAGGTCCCGTTTTTCACAATTGTTATACTGTTAGCTCTGAAAGAGCAATGCTTAGTTATTTCTGTTCAATCTAATTCACTATCATAGATAATCATTACAAAAACATTTGCAACTCAAAATTGTGGTAAATTTTATATTTTTATTGCCTCCATTACAGTAAAATATTACTTGGATTGTTACACTAAAGATTGCTGTCTAGATGAGGCTAGGCAAAAAAGATTGTAAATATATGTATAAATGACATGCATTTGATATTAATGTATTCTAAGCCATTTATTCTTGTTCATGGAGAATTTTTTAAAGTAATATATATTTTAGAAAGGAAAGCCATCTAGAGAACAGATGAATGATGGGATTTTAAATAGATCAAGATATTAAAACATATAAAATTGTTTAATACCATTGCTATGGTTTATTGGAAAGTAATAGCATACTTTCTTTTTTCTTTTATTCTAGTGAATAAAAAAGTTAACTTTATTGTTTTCTAGCTGATCCCCCCCTTTTTATTAACATCTTTATTGGAGTATAATTGCTTTACAATGGTGTCTTAGTTTCTGCTTTATAACAAAGTGTATCAGCTATACATATACATATATCTCCATATCTCCTCCCTCTTGCGTCTCCCTCCCACCCTCCCTATCCCATTCCTCTAGGTGGCCACAAAGCACCAAGATGACCTCCCTGTGCTATGCAACTGCTTCCCACTAGCTATCTATTTTACATTTGGTAGTGTATATATGTCCATGCCACTCTTTCACTTCGTCGCAGCTTACCCTTCCCCCTCCCCATGTCCTCAAGTCCATTCTCTACATCTGCATCTTTATTCCTGTGCTGCCCCTAGGTTCCTTAGAACCTTATTATTTTTTTTTAGATTCCATATATATGTGTTAGCATACAGTATTTCTTTTTCTTTCTGACTTACTTCACTCTGTACAACAGACTCTATGTCCATCCACCTCTCTACAAATAACACAATTTCACTTCTTTTTATGGCTTTGTAATATACCATTGTATACATGTGCCACATCTTCTTTGCCCATTCATCTGTCGATGGACATTTAGATTGCTTCCATGTCCTGGCTATTGTATATAGAGTTGCAATGAATATCGTGATAGGTAACCCTTTTGAATTATGGTTTTCTCAAGGTATGTGCCCAGTAGTGGGATTGCTGGGTCATATGGAAGTTCTATTTTTAGTTTTTAAAGGAACCTCCATACTGTTCTCCGTAGTGGGTGTATCAATTTACATTCCAACAACAGTGCAAGAGGATTCACTTTTCTCCACACCCTCTGGAGCATTTATTGTTTGTAGATTTTTTGATGATGGCCATTCTGACTGCTGGGAGGTGATACTTCATTGTAGTTTTGATTTGAATTTTTCTAATGATTAGTGATGTTGAGCATCCTTTCATGTGTTTGTTGGCAATCTGTATATCTTCTTTGGAGAAATGTCTCCTTAGGTCTTTTGCCTATTTTGGGGTTGGGTTGTTTGTTTTTTGATATTGAGCTGAATGAGCTGCTTATAAGTTTTGGAGATTAATCCTTTCTCAGTTGCTTCATTTGTAAATATTTTCTCCTATTCTGAGGGTTGTCTTTTTGTCTTGTTTATGTTTTCCTTTGCTGTGCAAAAGCTTTTAAGTTTCATTAGGTCCCAGTTGTTTATTTTTGTTTTTATTTCCTTTTCTGTAGGAGGTGGGTCCAAAAGGATCTTGCTGTGATTTATGTCATGGAGTGTTCTGCCTATGTTTTCCTCTAAGAGTTTTCTTGTGTCTGGCCTTACATTTAGGTCTTTAATCCATTTTGAGTTTATTTTGTGTATGGTGTTATGGAATGTTCTAATTTCATTCTTTTACATGTAGCTGTCCAGTTTTTCCAGCCCCATATATTGAAGAGGCTGTCTTTTCTCCATTGTATATTCTTGCCTTCTTTATCAAAAATAAGGTGACCATAGGAGCATAGGTTTATCTCTGGGATTTCTATCCTCTTAGAGGGATCTATATTTCTGGTTTTGGGCCAGTACCATACAGTCTTGATTACTACAGCTTTGTAGTATAGTCTGAAGTCCAGGAGCCTTATTTCCCCAGCTCCATTTTTCTTTCTCCAGATTGCTTTGGTAATTCACGGTCTTTTGTGTTTCCATAAAACTTGTGAAATCTTTTGTTCTAGTTCTGTGGAAAATGCCATTGGTAGTTTGATAGGGATTGCATTGAATCTGTAGATTGCTTTGGGTAGTATAGTCATTTTCACAGTGTTGATTCTTCCAATCCAAGAACATGGTATATCTATCCATCTGTTTGTATCATCTTTAATTTCTTTCATCAGTATCTTATTGTTTTCTACATACAGGTCTTTTTTCTCCTTAGGTAGGTTTATTGCTAGGCATGTTATTCTTTTTGTTGCAGTGGTAAATGGGAGTGCTTGCTTAATTTCTCTTTCAGATTTCTCATCATTAGTATATAGGAATGCAAGAGATTTCTGTGCATTAATTTTTTTATCCTGCTACTTTACCAAATTCATTGATTAGTTCTAGTAGTTTTCTGGTAGCCTCTTTAGTATTCTCTATGTATAGTATGATGTCATCTTCAAACAGTGACAGCTTTACTTCTTTTTTTCCAGTTTGGATTCCTTTTATTTCTTTTTCTTCTATGATTGTTGTGGCTAAAACTTCCAAAACTATTTTGAATAATAGTGTTGAGAGTGGACAGCCTTGTCTTCCTCCTGATCCTTGAGGAAATGCTTTCAGTTCTTCACCATTGAGGACGATGTTGGCTGTGGGTTTGTCATATATGGCCTTTATTATGTTGAGGTAAGTTTCCTCCTTGCCTACTTTCTGGTGGGTTTTTATTAAAAATGAGTGTTGAATTTTGTTGAAAGCTTTTCCTGCATTTTTGAGATGATCATATGGTTTTTCTCCTTCAATTTGTTAATATGGTTTGTCACATAGATTGATTTGTGTATATTGAAGAATCCTTGCATTCCTGGGATAAACCCTACTTGAGCATGGAGTATGAACCTTTTAATGTGAGGCTGGATTCTGTTTGCTAGCATTATGTTGAGGATTTTTGCATGTATGTTCATCAGTGATATTGTCCTGTAGTTTTCTTTTTTTGTGGCATTTCTGTCTGGTCCTGATATCAGGGTAATGGTGGCCTTGTAGAAAGAGTTTGGGAGTGTTCCTCCCTCTGCTATATTTTGGAAGAGTTTGAGAAAGATAGGTGTTAGCTCTTCTCTAAATGTTTGATAGAATTCGCCTGTGAAGCCATCTGGTACTGGGCTTTTGTTTGTTCGAAGATTTTGAATCACAGTTTCAATGTCATTACTTGTGATTGGTCTGTTTATATTTTCTATTTCTTCCTGTTTCAGTCTCAGAAGGTAGTGCTTTTCTGAGAATTTTTTCATTTCTTCAAGGTTTTCCATTTTATTAGCATATAGTCTTTTGTAGTAATCTCTCATGATCCTTTGTATTTCTGCAGTGTCAGTTGTTACTTCTCCTTTTTCATTTCTAATTCTATTGATTTGAGTCTTCTCCATTTTTTTCTTGATGAGTCTGGCTAATGGTTTATCAATTGGGTTTATCTTCTCAAAGAACCAGCTTTCACTTTTATTGATCTTAGCTATCATTTCCTTCATTTCTTTTTCATTTATTTCTGATCTGAAGTTTATGATTTCTTTCCTTCTACTAAATTTTGGGGGCTTTTTTTCTTCCTTCTCTAATTGTTTTAGGTGTAAAGTTAGGTTGTTCATTTGAAATGTTTCTTGTTTCTTGAGGTAGGATAGTATTGTTATAAACTTCCCTCTTAAAACTGCTTTTGCTGCATCCCATAGGTTTTGGGTCATCGAGTTTCCATTGTCATCTGTTTCTAGGTATTTTTTGATATCCTCTTTGATTTCTTCAGTGATCTCTTGGTTATTTAGTAGCTTATTGTTTAGCCTCAATGTATTTGTATTTTTTACAGATTTTTTTCCTGTAATTGTTATCTAGTCTCCTAACGTTGTGGTCAGGAAAGATACTTGATACAATTTCAATTATCTTAAATTTACCAAGGCTTGATCTGTGACCCAAGATATGATCTATCCTGGATAATGTTCCATGAGTACTTGAAAGAACATGTATTCTGTTGTTTTTTGATGGAATGTCTTATAAATATAAATTAAGTCCATCTTGTTTAATGTGTCATTTAAAGCTTGTGTTTCCTTTTTTATTTTCATTTTGCATGATATGTCCATTGGTGAAAGTGTGGTGTTAAAGCCCCCTACTATGATTGTTTTATTGTTGATTTCCCCTTTTATGGCTGTTAGCCTTTGTCTTATGTATTGAGGTGCTCCCATGCATCAATATTTACAATTGTTATATCTTCTTCTTGGATTGATCCCTTGATCATTATTTAGTGTCCTTCTTTGTCTCTTCTAATAGTCTTTATTTTAAAGTCTATTTTGTGTGATATGAGAATTGCCACTCCAGCTTTCTTTTGGTTTCCATTTGCATGGAATATCTTTTTCCATCCCCTCACTTTCAGTCTGTATGTGTCTCTAGGTCTGAAGTGGGTCTCTTATAGACAGCATATGGATGGGTCTTCTTTTTGTATCCATTCAGCCTGTCTATGTCTTTTGGTTGCAGCATTTAATCCATTTACATGTAAGGTAATTATCAATATGTATGTTCCTATTACCATTATCTTAATTGTTTTGGGTTTGTTTTTGTAAGTCTTTTCCTTCTCTTGTGTTTCTTGCATAGAGAAGTTCCTTTAGCATTTGCTGTAAAGCTGGTTTGGTGGTGCTGAATTCTCTTAAGTTTTGCTTCTCTGTAAAGGTTTTAATTTCTCCTTCAAATCTGCATGAGATCCTTGCTGGGTAGAGTAATCTTTGTTGTAGGTTTTTCCCTTTCATTGCTTTAAATATGTCCTGCCACTCCCTTCTGGCTTGCAGAGTTTCTGCTGAAAGCTCAGCTGTTAACATTATGGGGATTCCCTTGTATGTTTTTTGTTGTTTTTCCCTTGCTGTTTTAAAATTTTTTCTGTGTATTTCTTTGTAATTTTTGATAATTTGATTAATATGTGTCTTGGCATGTTTCTCCTTGGATTTATCCTGTATAGGACTCTCTGCACTTCCTGGACTTTATTATTTCCTATCCCATATTAGGGAAGTTTTCAACTATAATCTCTTCAAATATTTTCTCAGACTCTTTCTTTTTCTCTTCTTCTTCTGGGACCCCTATAATGTGAATCCTGGTGCACTTAATGTTGTCCCAGAAGTCTCTGAGACTGTCCTCAATTCTTTTCATTCTTTTTTCTTTATTCTGCTCTGTGGTAGCTATTTCCACTATTTTATCTCCAAAATAACTTATCAGTTCTTCTGCTTCAGTTATTCTCCTATTGATTCCTTCTAGAGAATTTTTAATTCCATTTATTGTGTTGTTCATCATTTTTTGTTTGTGTGTAGTTCTTCTAGGTCCTTGTTAAACATTTGTTGTAATTTCTCCATTCTATTTTGGGTCATCTTTACTATCATTACTCTGAATTCTTTTTCAGGTAGACTTCTTATTTCCTCTTCATTTGTTTGGTCTGGTGGGCTTTTACCTTGCTCCTTCAACTGCTGTGTGTTTCTCTGTCTTCTCATTTTGCTTAACTTACTGTGTTTGGGGGTCTCCTTTTCGCAGGCTGCAGGTTCGTAGTTCCCATTGTTTTTGGTGTCTGCCTCCAGTGGCTAAGATTGATTCAGTGGGTTGTGTAGGTTTCCTGGTGGTGGGACTGGTACCTGTGTTCTGGTGGATGAGGCTGGATCTTGTCTTTCTCGTGGGCAGGTCCACGTATTGTGTTGTGTTTTCAGGTGTCTGTGGACTTATTTTGATTTTAGGCAGCCTGTCTGCTAATGGGTGGGGTCGTGTTACTGTCCTGCTAGTTGTCTGGCATAGGGTGTCCAGCATTATAGCTTGCTGGTCATTGATTGGAGCTGGGTCTTGGCATTGAGATGGAGATCTCTGGGAGAGCTTTCACCATTTGATATTCTGGGAACCAGGGGATCTCTGGTGGACCAGTGTCCTGAAGTTGGCTCTCCCACCTCAGTGGTACAGGCCTCACACATGGCTGTAACACCTAGACCCTGTCAGCCACACAGCTCAGAATAAAAGGGAGAAAAACAAAAGAAAGAAAGAAAAAATAAAATAAAGTTATTAAATAAAAAATTTTTAACATTATTATAAAGTAAAAAATTAAAAAAAAAAAAAGACAGAAAGAAGAGTGCAACCAAACAAAAACACCAACCCACTAATGATAGCAAGTGCTAAAAACTATAGTAAAAAAGAAAGAAAGAAAAAATACAGACAGAACCCTAGGACAAATGATCAAACAAAGCTATACAGACAAAATCACAAAAAAAGACATACACATACACACTCACAAAAAGAGAAATATATATATATATATATATATATATATATAAGAAAAAGGAAGAGAGCAACTAAATCAGTAAACAAATCTACCAATGATAATAAACTCTAAATACTAAACTAAGATAAACATAAAACCAGAAATAAATTAGATGCAGAAAGCAAACCCCAATTCTACAGTTGCTCCCGAAGTCCACCTCCTCAATTTTGGGGTGATTCATTGTCTATTCAGTTATTCCAGAGATGCAGGGTACATCAAGTTGATTGTGGAGATTTAATCCACTGCTCCTGAAGCTGCTAGGAGAGATTTCCCTTTCTCTTCTTTGTTTGCACAGCTCCTGGGGTTCAGCTTTGGATTTGGACCCGCCTCTGCATGTAGGTCACCTGAGGTCATCTGTTCTTCACTCAGACAGGACGGGGTTAAAGGAGTAGCTGATTAGGGGGCTCTGGCTCACTCATGCCGGGGGGAGGAGGGGTACGGAATGCAGGGTGAGCCTGTGGCAGCAGAGGCCTGCGTGACGTTGCACCAGCCTGAAGCACGCCAGGGAAGTTGTCCCTGGATCATGGGACTCTGGCAGTGGTGGGCTGTACAGACTCCTGGGCGTGGAGGTGTGGATGCTGACCTGTGCTGCTTGCACATAGGCTTCTTGGTGGCTGCAGCAGCAGCCTTGGCATTTCATGCCCGTCTCTGGTGTCTGCACTGATAGCTGTGCCTCGCGCCTGTCTCTGGAGCTCGTTTAGACAGTGCTCTGAATCTCCTGTCCTCGTGCACCCCGAAACAATGGTCTCTTTCCTCTTAGGCAGGCACAGACATTTTCCCAGACTCCCTCCCGGTTAGCTGTGGTGCACTAACCCCCTTCAGGTTGTGTTCACGCAGCCAACCTCAGTCCTCTCCCTGAGGTCTGACCTCCGAAGCCCTATCCTCAGCTCCCAGTCCCAACCCCCACCCCGGCGGAGGAACAGACAAGCCTCTCAAGCTGGCGAGTGCTGGTCGACACCAATCCTCTCTGAGGGAATCTCTCCACTTTGCCCTCTGCATCCCTGTTGCTGAGCTCTCCTCTGTGGCTCTGAAGCTTCCCCCCTGCCAACCCCCATCTCCACCAGTGAAGGGGCTTCCTAGTGTGTAGAAACTTTTCCTCCTTCATGCTCCCTCCCAGAAGTGCAGGTCCCATCCCTATTCTTTTGTCTCTGTTTTTTCTTTTTTCTTTTGCCCTACCCAGGTACGCGGGGACTTTCTTTTCTTTTGGGAGGTCTGAGGTCTTCTGCCAGCATTCAGTATGTGTTCTGCAGGAGTTGTTCCACATGCAGATGTATTTCTGATGTATTTGTGGGGAGGAAGGTGATCTCCACATGTTCCACTCCACCATTTTGAAGGTCTCCTTGATGTTATTCTTATTTATTTTACTATATTTTTTTTTCTTAGTGGTTAGCATGATGCAATACTTCAATACAATTCCAATTCTAACCCCCCTGTAGTTAGTCTCAGACCCTACAGTTTAAAGGATTTAGTCACAAATAGAACTGGCTTCAACCTCAGATGCTACAACTTCAGTAGTCACAAGCCCAGTCATACCTCAGATGCTACAGGTTCAGTGGTCTCAAGCCCACTCATACCTCTGACCAATGCGCTACAAATCCAGGGGGTTCTCACAGCTCCCTCACAAGACTGCCCTCCCTTCAGACCGTGGCCGAAAATTCAGGGATTCTGAAGGCACCTACAATTCTGACCAACTGGATCCAATTCCAGGTAGTTTCTACAACCTCCCTCAGGTTTGACAATTAGCTAGAACGATTCGCAGAATTCAGGAAAGAACTATATGTATGATTGTAGCTTTGTTATAAAGGATACAAGTCAGGACCGTCAAATGCAGATCCACAGCATGAAGTCTGGGAGGGAACCGAACCCAGAACCTCTGTTCCTTCTCTGTGTGGGATAGGGGTGCATCTGCCCCCTGCTCTTGCCATGTGATCACCAGCCAGGAAACCCCACTGAGATCAGGGTCCAGAGCTTGTACTGAGCTTTCATCGTGCAGGTGTGATGGACTCAGTCATTGACCACAGGATTTAACTCAGTCAATAGCCCTGCAAATTTGGTAAGTTTTTGGCCATTATTTTTTTTTTAATTGTCTCTCAGCCTCTTTCTCTCCTCTCCTTCTGAGATTACAGTTATATGTACATTGATATATTTAATGGATCCCATAGGTCTCCTAGGCCCTGTTCATTATTACTGATTATTTTTTCTTTTTGCTCCTCAGGCCTGGGGATCTCTATTGTACTTTCTTCAAGTTCACTGATTCTTCCTCCTGCTTGCTTAAATCTATTATTAAATCCTTCTAGTGAATTTTTCATTTAAATTATACTACTTTCCAACTCCAAAAATGTTATTTGGTTCATCTTATGTAATTTCTCTCTCTTTATTGATAGTATTCTTTGGGGAATATATCTTTTTCCTGGCTTTTTAAAACTCTTTATGCATGATTTCTTTAGGGTTTTTTTTTTTGTGTGTGAATATTTAAGACAGTTAACAAAGTTTTTGTCTAGTAAATCCATATGCGGGCTTCATCAAGGAGAGTTTCTATTAATTTATTTTTTTCTATACATGGGCCATATTTTTATTGTTTTTTGCATACTTCATAAATGTTGTTAAAAACTAGAAACGGACTCACAAACATAGAGAACAGACTTGTGGTTGCCAAGGGGGAGTACGGTGGGGGAGGGAAGGATTGGGAGTTTGGGATTAGCAGGTGCAAACTCTTACATACAGGATGGATAAACACCAGGACCTATTGTATAGCACAGGGAACTATATTCAGTATCCTGTGATAAACCATAGTGGAAAAAAATATAAAAAGTATGCATATATATGTATATCTGAGCCACTTTTTCTGTACAGCAGAACTAGACATTTTGAATATTCTTAATGTGCCAGTTCAGGAAATCAAATTTTCCCTTCTCTCCTGAGGGTGTTGTAGTTTGCTGCAGGACTTATTTATTTGTTTAGTAACTTTTATTACTTAATTTTGTAAAACCTGTATTCTTTGTCACATGTAGCCACTGAGGTCTTTGTGCTACGAACTTACTGGTCAGCTAAGTGTTCGACAGCATTTCCTTAAACACGTGAAAAAATCTAACAGACAAAAATCCCATCTTTGCAGGCTGGCTGTGTGTTTGGAAATGTCTTCAACACTCAGGTTGCCAGTTTCTGTCTCTGTCTTAGCTCTCAATTCTGTGTGCAAAGAGCCAAAGCTAAGAGCGTGGGGCCTTCTCAGATCTTCCCTGACTGTGTGCCCAGCCCTAGACATGCACACACCCTAGGTTCCCAAGAACAGCTGGGAGCTTTTAAAACCTTTATTTCCCAAAGGCTTCTCACCCCCAGCATTTCCGCCTAAGCTTCCCAGTTAGTCTTTTTTCCCTATAAACTGTCACTGCCCCCAGGTGGCAGCAGCTAACACATTTGTCTTTAAATGTTTCAAATGAACATCCCTGGACAGGTTAATCAGCCTGGGAGACTTCTGAGTTATGCAAAATAAAGGCAAGTTCTTGAAGTAGTCCTTCAAGGACCTCTCAGATGGGTCAAAATAAACTACCACAGTTTTTTGAGAAAAAGGTCCATCCTGCTCTTTCAAGTAATAGTTTCATGCACCAAAATACAGGTTCTTGTTCTCAGTGCCACTGCTGAGCCTCAGAGGGAGGGATGGTCTCACATAAATTGAAACACTATGAGCTCTCTGGTTTATATGCAGCTTGTTTTTTGTTGTTCTTTCCCTAAGTGTTATCCTGGTTGCCATAATATTTTGATTGAATTCTAGAGATCTGAGAGTTTATTCCAACAGAGTTTGCCAGTTTATTCATTGTTTTGTGGAGGGATAGGTTTGGAGCCCCTTGCTCTGCCATTTTCACTGATGTCTGCATAGAGGGTCTTGTAGAGCCAGAAAATAAGGAAGTACTAAAAAATAATTTTAAAACAACAACATTTTACATACTGAGAACCCATAGAATGGACTAACACAGAGTGAACCCTAATGTAAATGATGGACTTTAGTTAATATATCAATCTTGGTTCACTACTTGTTATAAATATACCATAGTATCTTAAAATGTTAACAACAGGGGGATCTGGGTGCAAGATATTCAGGAACTCTCTGTGCTATTTACAACTTCTGTAAATACAAACTATTGAATAAAAATTTTCTTTTAAAAATGAATTAATCCAAATAGAATAAATCTGGGAATATCATCTGATTAATGGGATTTCCAAAAGGAGAGATCGTGGTAAATGGAGTAGAATAAATTATTAAAGATATTATGGAAGATAATTTATCAGAGCTGAAACATAGAAGTTTTTTGATGGAAACTTCCTAATGAGTACAGTAATTATACTCAAAATTATGAAATTATAAACCATCAAGAATAAAGAGAAAATCCTGCAAAATTCCTGGAAACAAAATGGGTCACCTCAAGGGACTAAAAACTGCCTAACTTCAATTATTTTACTAGCAACACTGTATGCTAGAAGACACAGGAGTATTGCTTGTAAATTCTCAGGAAACATTGTTTATAACATAGGATTCTTCACCCAAACTACCAACACATTTTGAAGCCAAGATAAAAATATTTTTATACATGCCAGGACAGATAAATTCTATTTATCACACCTCTACTTAGGTAGATACTTGAAGCTATGATGCAGAAAATAAAGCAAGGAAAACATCACTCATAGATTAAGGAAATTTCAGACCATGGAACCAGGAAGGCAAAGCTAAAATAAACAGTTGTAAACAGTTGGAGAGGAAAACCACTCCAAAGTAAAACAAGGCAAAATTATAGGATTTTTGGGAAAGGAATCAAAATATATAATACGTTGAGACTAGAGAAAAACTTAAGAATCTAAGAAAGACATTTGATGAGTTATAAAAATGATAAGGAATTAATGTCAATTTCTCATCAGGAATTTCTCTACGGGATGCATGTTACTGACACACAGAGCATACAGTTTAAACTTGATATTTTAGCAGATTTTTATTAACTTTGAAAATGTAAAATAATGGTTGAAACTTTTCCTAAGGGATTAGGAAGAATAAGACAAATATTGACATCACTACTCTATTTAATACATGCTGAAGGTCTTAGTTCAATGGCAAGAAAAATTAATATAAATATTGAAAAGGATATAGTAAACTTTCATTACATGCATAGACATTTAAGAATAGTACATTTAAACAGCATAGAAAGCTCAAATAAACATGAACAAGTCCAACCAAACCTTGGTTTTGTTTACAGATTGCCCTATAAAAGACGCTGAGCAAAAGTTAAGACAAACTATGAAATGGAGTGGCATACTCTATTCACAAATTGGAAGGATTGATATTGTAAATGTGACAGTACTTCACAAACTAATCTAGACATTCAATGTAATCTCAAGAAAATTCCCACTAGGATGTGCGGAGCAGGGAGTGGTGGGATGTAAATCAAGAGGATAATTTTAATTTATAAGGAAATTTAAACTGCAGGCATAAAAAACAAAAAAATATAATAAAGAATCAGCTATTGCACAAACATAATCTACTCAATATGAAACTTATTCAAGAGCTATTGTAACTAAGACATGGTGGCACTTTTCCGCAAGAATCAAAAAATCAAAAATAGAATGGTATGGGGATTTCAAAAATATACATAAACATAACAACCACTCAATTCATAAATAAATTGGTACTACAGCGTACTTGAGGAAAGATTTATTTTTAGTTGATGTTGTTCAGTCAACTGGACATCAGCTTAGAAATGAAAAATGATATATAGTTTATACTATAAGGAGACAATTATGAATGGTTTTTAAATCTAAATGTGAATTCTAAAACAATAAAAATCTAGAAAAATGTTTTTAAAAATCCCTTAATTCTTAGCATAGGGAAATATTTATTCCCCAGGGGCCGGTGGAGGAAATGCTAATCATAATGAAAAATACAAATAAATAAACTTCATTAAAATTAAGAACTTTAGTTTCTCAAAAGACATCATTTAGAGAGAGAAATGGCAAGCCCTAGACTGAGAGTATATATTTACCAGTCATACATCCATCAAGGTTGTGTCCAGAACATATGGATCACTTCTATAAAACCGTTCATCAAAAACCAATAACCCAAGAGTAAAATGGACAAGAAATATTGAACTGGTGCACCAGAAAAGGGGGTATATGAATGACAAATTAACATGTGAAGGTGCTCAAACTCATAACGAATAAGAAAAATGAGCACTAAAACCACAAGAAGATTCCTACACTAACTTGATGCTGTGACCAATAGTCCTGTCCAGCCTAGCACACAGGCATGATAATATTTTTAAAAATCTGTTTGAAGGATTGGAGCACTTCCAAGCCACCCAGGAACAAGGATGTGGATGGAAAGGAAGCATTTTATCTGCTGTTTGTTCCTTTACTCGTGTGCAATTCTTGGTGCAGGGAAAGAGTCCAGAGGTGGCAGGTAAATCACAGCGTCTCTCAGAGCTTTGGGGAATGTCACGGAGGCAGAAAGGAAAGCACACTAGAATTGGACTCTTAAGGCAGAGAGTTGTTGAGGGTCTAGGATTCCAGAGACAAGGGGGATGAAAGGAAGTGATACCAACATTCATCCTCAGTTTTCCCCTTGAGGGGTTTGACCCTTGAGGCTTCCCAGGTCAAGAAGCAAATAATGCACAAACAAGGACTAACCAGCGGAGCGGAGAGTTTTTCAGCTTCACAATTCTGGGTAGCAAAAGTTAGAACTCAGGAGCCACCAGAGGGGAGGGGCTAGAGAAAATACCAGAGATACTTAGTCGGGACTTCTGGAGTACTAGATTTTAGGAGTGCGAACAAACCAGAGTAGACTAAAGTAGAAAAAGATGGCAGACTAAGTACAGGTAGGCTCCTGATTGGATTGGATGGAGAAGCTATGCCTCTCTGCTGATTGCTAAGGATTTCTGTACCCCTGGGTGATATTCTTTTAAAATGAAAGCAATCTAGACTTTCAGTGGCAATGATTTAAATACTTGACCATAAAGTAGAGAGAAGGTAGACTTAAATTCAAATATAATAGCGATTACATTAAACTCAAATAAATTTTCAAAACCCAGTTAAAAGACAACAAACTACATTATAAACCAAAACCTGACAATATGATGTTCACAAGAGACACGTTTAAATAAAGTTTGAAAGTAAAAGGTTGAAAAAAGTTATTTCATACAAACATTAGCCAAAGAGAATTGGTATAATTAGGTCAATATCAATAATATTAAGACATATCACTAGGCCTATCAACTAAATAGGAAAATATAAAAATCTTAAAATCCTTGGCTCTATTAACATTGCTTGAAAATATGTAAAGCAGAAGTTGAGAAATGAGCAAGTTCATAATCATCACTCAAAAATTTAACATACCTCAGAAACAGCACAAGCTAAGAAACAAACCAGTTATTGAAACCATGAACAAAAGGGTTAGCAAACTTTGGCTCCATATATGTAGAACACTTCAACCAAAAACTGCAGAAAATAAATTCTGTTCAAGTAAAAATAGAATATTTACTAACTGATCATATTTTCTGCCTTAAAGCAAATTACAATAGATTTCAAATGATTGAAATAAAATGAGGTTTTCATCTGGCCACAGTGGAAGTAATGTAGGTAGAAATCTATAACTAAAGGAAAACTAGAATATTTCTAAAAGTTTGCAAATTAATCAATAATTTTCTTTAAAAACTGATAGATCATATAAGTTAGTTGAAAAATATCAAATTCAATTAAAGTAGAAGAAAGGAAAACATAAAAATAAGGATAGAAATTAGAAAAATTTGAACATTGAAGAAAAATCAACATAGCTATAAATTAGTTCTTTGGAAAATGTTCAATGGTGAATATCAAAAGTTTTTCTCCTGAGATCATTAACAAGAGATTATTTCCACTATAGACTTTTATTTTCCCATTCCACTGAATATTCCAGAAAGTGAAGTAAGACAGGAAAAATAAACATGCTATCACCTGTGTGTTGAATATGCAACAGAATCGTCAGTAAAACTGAGTTTACTAAACAAATTTAGCTTTTTGGTTTATACAAGGTCAACACATGCACATATACACACACACACATGAATTGCTCCACTTTATATCAGCCCAAAGCATTAGAACTGAAACTGGAAGAAAAAAAATCATTTACAAATTCATCAATCAACATCAAATACTTAAGAATAAATCCAAATAAAGATTTGCACGACCTCTACATAGAAGACCTAAATAAATAAACAGAGGAACATACCGTATTTGTAGATGTATATGCATATTATATATATCATATATATACAATATATAGAGAGATATAGAATGAGACCATGTGAGAGATTTACTATAAGGATTTGGCTCACATGACCAAGGAGGCTGACAAGTCCCAGGGTCTGCATTGGGCCAGCTGGAGACCCAGGAGACAACAGTATAAGTTACAGTCCAAGTGCCAGCAGGCTTGAGACCAAAGGAAGAGCTGATGTTTCAGTTTGGGTCCAAAAGCAGGAAAAAACATGTTCCAGCTTGAAGGCATTCAGGCTGGAGATGTTCCCTCTTACTTGTAGGAGGATCAGCCTTTTTGTTCTATTCAGCCCTTCAGCTGATAGGGTAAGGCTCACCCACATTAGGAAAGGCAATCTGCTTTACTCAGTCTACTGATTCAAATGTTAATACCATCAAAAACACCACCCTGGACACACCTAGAATAATGTTTGACCAAACGCCTGGGCACCCTGTGATCCAGGCAAGTTGACACATCAAGTTAAACATCACAAGAACACCCTGTGTCATATCTTGGCATACATGCACACCTCCTTAAACCAAACTTAATCTTCAAATAAAGGCAATAACAAGGTTATAATTCATCCAAACGTGATATGACAGTCCTGTATACAGTCAAAAACACACTCATCCCTTCCTCAAAAGGACGTAACATCTTTGAGTGATGTTTTCTCTTTGATATCCCTAATTTACATACTACGATGTACAATTCATGATATTTAAATAAATACTATGATATAAAGTCGAAACATCTTCTGTTATATGATAATGGATAATGTTATATGATAATTGGCCAGAGTAGCACACCTAAAGGAGGAATAGGTTACCTCCAACATCCAAAGAGGCCCGCTAGGCATTTTGCCTCTATTTCAATTGTAGGAGAGGCCAGAGGCAACCTGTTCTCCTTCACGCTGGAGTGGATATCTCAGCAGGCCCCACACCACTGCATCCCTGAGCTTTTGTCAGATGTACTTCCTACCCTCTGACCCACTTCTTGCTACTTCTTGCCAACTAAGTCCAATCAGCATAATGTCAACCACATAAGTGATGAGTATGATATCTTGTGAAAGGGAAATTCGATCAAGGTCCCTGAAAACTACATGACAACATGGGCCTGGAGAGTTGATCCACCCCTGAAGTAGGACAGGAGAAGTGTATTGCTGGCCTCGCCAGAAGAAAGCAAACTGCTTCTGATGGTCCTTATTGACAAGTAGGGATAACCTGCTTGCCAGGTTAATAGCTGCACCCCAGGTACCAGGGGGAGTGTTAATTTGTTCAAGCAATGAAAGGACATCTGGTACAGCAGCTGCAATGGAAGTCACTATCTGATTTAATTAACAGCAATCCACTTTCACTCTCCAAGACCAAATAGGTGAATTGAGCGGGAGTGTTGTAGGAAACACCATCTTTCAAGTCCCAGATGGTGGCACTAAGCTCTGCAATCCCTCCAGGAATGTGATAACGCTTTGGGTTAACCATTTTCTTAGGTAGAGCAGTTCTAATGGCTCACACTTGGCACTTTCTACCATAATATCCCTCATCCCACAGGTCAGGGAACAAATGTGGCGATTCCGCCGGTTGCACAGTATTTCTATTCAAATGACACCTCCTGGAACTGGGAAAACAACCACAAGATGGGTTTGGGGGATCACTGGGCCCACTTGAGGGTGAACCTGAGTTAAGCCTGACACCCGTTAAGTCCCTCCTCTGACTGGTGGGCCACAGTGACATTTTGGTTCTCTCAGAATTAGTGCCAGTTCAGAGCCAGTGTTCAGGAAAAGGACATTGTCCCCAAAATGTCTGAGTATTTCCTTCTCACCAATGCACAGTTACCTGGTAAAAAAACTGGAGTTCCCTTTGGGGAAGGCTGAGCAGAAGATTCACGGTATACATTTTTGTCAGTGTAGGAGGGTCCTTCCTGGGGGAGAACCAACCTCCCCTTCATTCAAAGGGTTCTGGGTCTGCAAACTGGTTCAAGTCTGCAAAATGATCAGGGGGCTGTAACTCTCTGTTTTTAGGATTCAAGTTAGACTTTTGTTTCCTTGACCTAGAACTTTTCTTCTTATACAGATCAAGTAAAGATTCAGTAAGCTTTCTGTCTATCTCACGTCTAGGAACACCATGGTGATCAATAGGCCAGTGCCCTAGGGCTGTAGCAGTCAGACTATTCGACTGATCACTGTGATTGCTGCTTTGATTCCACCATCCATCACAGTGACCACGCCTGCCCTTGGTGGTCACATGCTCCCACCACCGCTTGGCCCTGGCCACCCTGGGGTCCAATCACTCCCACTGCATCGGGTTCTCAGTTCAGCCACCGACGTTCCCACTGTGACGTCTGACCTACAGAAAGGACCAATCACAGAGCCCTCCAAGGATGTGGGGAGTTGGGGTAGAGGGGTGGCCCTCACAAATTTATTTCTCACAGTCACAGTGAAAGGCTGTCCCCTGGACCCTCCCAAGGCGGTGAGCAGGTCTTCAATGACAAATCCTCTCTGACATCCCAGTGTCTCTGAGACTTGGAATCCCTTCCTCTCCATTAAACCAAGGCAAGTCTGACATTTCTAACTCGCTCACTGTGGACCACGTTTTGGTCCACGTTCAAGTCAACCAATCCATCAAACTCCCAGAGCTGCGGCATTGATGCTGAATCTCTGCTCAGTGAGCAGAGATTGTTGGTACACTGGGCCCGATGGATCCAACATTTTCTTCCCCCCCTCAGCGCCACCCCCCATCATCCCACACACTTAGTATCCATCCCGACACACGTTCCGTACAACAGTTGATGGGTTCAGGGTTTAATTTGGAGGGGATGAAAACACTCCAGAATTGACTGTGGTGGTGGCAAATATCTGCAAATGTTCTAAAAACCCTTGAATTGTACATGTGAAGTGAGTGACTTGTATGGCGTTTTAAGTTTATCTCAATAAAGCTATAAAAAAAAATAAAAAAGGCAAGTCAGGCTCCCTGCTGTACAGTGATAAGGCCATTTGTTACCCAGGCCTCTCTGCTCTTTCTCTGACACCCTTGGGACAATGGCAGCCTGACCAGCGGGGCGAAGACTCAGAGCCCCAGTCCTCCCGGGCTATGTTTTCTTTCAGAAACTGCCAAGGTTGTCTCCACCCACCTCCCATCCCCCAGGTGACTGTAGGAGGTGTGGAAAGCTGGCCTGACTCAGGAAGAGTTTCTGTGGACTTTCGAGCTTGTGCCTGAGTTAAAGCTGTAAGATGTAAATTTAGGAGCTCTCAGCGGCTGCGTTTCATTGAATGGGGAGTAAACTCGTTTATAATGAGAAGGAAGATGGTGAGTTTCCTTAATATTCAGACGCTGCAGAGTCCCTGAGGTCCAGTCAGCACCCTGCCCTTCCAGTGGCTTGCCTGTACCATTAATGTGCACCACATCCTTCCACTAACCATGTACTTGTGCTTAACTTAACACTGCAAGAACCTATATTATTTTAGTTTTAAGTAATTATTTAATAATGTGGCATCCATGCACATACTTAAGGGAAAAGATCATTGTCTCAGAAGGCTTGTCGTGAAACACATTCAGATTCTGTCACATCCCTTCACCAGGGGACCATTGCTCTTACTGTTTCTTCTAAATTGTTGCTTCCAAACATCAAAATAATACACTTCTCATATTATTTGTCTGTTTTAGATATTATCTATTGATTCCCCAATTTGAAAGATAAAATTTAACTTTATTGAAATGCCTACTCCACGCTTACCTTTCCAGTAGAATTTAATCAATAAACAATGCTTATGACAACTATTTAAATGTATTTACTAAAGAATCAAATAGTTTACCCAGCTTATATATGTATATATATTTTTTTCTGGCATAGACATTTTATTTTCTTTGAGTTCCTTTTTTTTCATCTTTTTTTTTTCCTTCACACCACCTGATCCTCTTTGTATTTTTATTCTGATTGTTTGGAACTTACTACACTTTCATAAAATCTGCAAGTATAACACAGTAAGCACTTATATTCTCTCACCTCTATCAGAAATGTTTAACATTTTGCCAAGCTTGTCTTCTCTCTTTCTCCAACTACCTTTCTTTTACACACACGTGCACACACACAGCATAGTGGTGTGTATTGTGAAATCACTTCACCCCTAAATACTTCAGCATGCAACTCCTAAGAACAATGAAGTCTTCCCATATAACTACAATCCAGTTATCTTACTTTGATCTCACAGTTCCCAAGGTTCATACAATATTTTAATTTAATATATAAGCCATATCTGGGTTTACCCCATTGTCATAATAACAACTTTTTAGCTTTTTTTTCCCCGAATGCAGAATCCAAACAAGGATTACACCTTGTTCTTAACTGTCAGATCTTTCTGGTCTCCTTTGATCTAGAATCTTTTGTAAGTTCCTCCTCCTCCCCTTTTCTCTTTTTCTGTCCCACTGACATTGCTGAAGCCTCCAAACCAGTAACTGTACCATTTCCAGGATTCCACCGTAAGAGACATTTGAACAGTTTTTATTTTCTGGGCAACTTCCTCTCCATTCCCCTAGTCTCTGCTTCCGTAATCTGGGCTGACTTTTCTACAGGGCTGCTGCACAAACCAGCCTCTGTAAGGGGCCTTGAATACTTGCCTCAGGTGGATTCACTGATTCCTCAAATCTTAATTCTCACCTGTCCTTGGTTTGTTTCGTAGCTTTATGGAACACATATTTTGCAAGAAAAAGAACAGTTAACAAATCACAAGAGTTTTGAACTCCTTGCAGCCTTGTCTACTGACACACAGAATGTGGTCGGGGAGCCTGATTTCACTGGATTTTCACTGTCCTCCACCCCCTTTTCCCTCTTTCGCTTCCTTTCCCCTTTCCAACTCCCCTACATAGTCCCTTATTCTATTTTGTTGTATAATTAGTACACTTTCTAATTATAATTTAGTGAGGTCTTGAAAAAGGAAAGGAAAATATGTTGGCTCAAGTCACCATCTTTAATAAGAATTCAATAAATAAATGTTCTTCTCTCATATTTCTTGCCATATATTTCCTTTAAGAAAGAGAGCCAAACTCAGTTCTGTTGGATATTTTATTTACTTTTAGCAACGCATTGCATATAACTTTATTTTATGATAACTGTTATTAATGAAACATTTATTCTTACATGTCATCTTATGGTAAACCTCAAGCTATAATGATGCTTTTGTATATATTGTGTCTTCATTCTAAGTTTTAAACCATCTTATGGTTCTATTTAACTCATTTTCAAATTTAGGAATGATAAAATAATTATTATGACCCAATTATATGAGCAAAAATATTTACTTACTCCTTCTTTCTTTCTATCATCCTAAATTTTGCTGAGGCATCATTAACATTTTATCTTACATATTAAATCTTAGATATAGTAGTTGATATTTCATTCAATTTTATTATCAGAGTTATAAATGAAAGACTTAAAGTCACCTGCTTAACTGTTGCGAATGTGGTCACGGCAGTCTTCCTAGAATATAAATATTTCAATTTTTGAATCATTGCTTTGGACTCAGTCTTTAACATCTAAATATGTTGCATTACAATTAAGCCTGCACGTCAGAAGGAAAAACTAACAGAATAATTTTTGAATGTTTTCATCTTGTCAACTTTTTAATTTTAGCATCTCAAGCTGCTTCAGTTATATTGGGTCTCGAACAAACTTTTTGGCCAACCCATACAAGTGTTTCCTCTTACTATCAGCCATACAGCACAAACCACTAAACTTACGCCCATTTCTGATTAATTGTGAAAAAAAAATTTAATGTTTTGCACGACAATCAAAAATCCCCAACCTGTTTCCTAACAAAAAGTAAAAGCACTGTATAAACAAACTATCATGTTAAAATGAATATAAATGTAATATTTAAAAGGTAAAAGGCTTAAGAATCTTCTCTTCAGAATTATCAAATCATTAATATGGCTGTTTATATTCAGTCACTTTTTATCCGCTAACAGGACCTCCCAGCGCTGACATCAATCAGGAGACAGATACATGGTTAACAAATTTCAAAACATTACCCTTGATTATGATGAATTAATTCTTGTATTTGGAATGGAATGTGAGATGATTTTTCCCTCCGCATAGTTTTTTTAAAAAACTGTTTGGGTTGTAGAGAAGTAACTCCTATATTTCAAATTATACTTCCTGAATCTTGATGTATTGTAAAGTATGTGCATTTTATGTAGAGAATATTAAAAAACAAAGCCTGATTCCCTGGGAGATGTTAAGTGGGGAATTGTCTTGTGAGATGTTCCTAAATTAATCTGACACAATTATTCCTCCTCCAAATTCCAAATGCAGCATATGTTTTCTACTCAGTTTCAAAGATGTGACAGCTGAGTCATCAACTTAATTTTTCTGCCTTTGTATATAACCTGGAGGATCCTGACCTGGAAAAGTTAATTTATTTATGGAAAGTAAATTGGCTGGCTATATCTAAAGGTTATTTTTTAATTAAATTCACATCAAAAATTCATACTCATATTTTTAATCAATTTTTTTGAGAATCTCCTCTGTACCAAACACTATGCAAGGATGCACTGGTCCTTATGGCCTCACTAATTCTGTGATTGTTTCTGATTCCTATTAACTTGGTTTTTGTGGGGGCTTATTTTTTGGGCGGGGGTTGGTCATTTTTCTTTTCATTTTAATTAGTATCTTTGTACTGTTATAAAACAAGACAATGGGCCCCCAATAGAATCACTTATGCTAAGCCCCAAGTCACCAAACTGAGACTTAATTGCAGTTTGGCACTCCCAGGAATGGCATCTTTATTTGTTTTAAACTTTTTATTTTATATTGGAGTAGAGCCAGTTAACAATATTGTGATAGTTCCAGGTGCACAGCAAAGCAACTCAGCCATACATACACATCTTAAACCAGCCAATCAGGAATCACCCCATCAGCACAGGTGAGTTCACCTGCCTCACAGCCCCTGCTCTCCCATAAAGGATGGCTACCTTGCCAGAACCAACCCACTTTTTTGCCAAGTATAACTTCCTTGTTTCTGCCCCTTCTGCCTAAAAAGTCTTTCATTTTGTGCAGCAACTCGGGGTTCCTTCCTATCTGCTAGCTTGGAAGCTGCCCAACTCAAATTGAATTTTGCTCAAATAAACCCTTAAAAATGTTAATATTCCCCAGTATATGTTTTAACAGTTATATATTTTTTTATTTTTTAAAAACATTTGTTCCATGTATGGTGTAGTACAAAGAACTAAAGATCTAGAATCAAGAGACTTAAAAAGTACCAGTCTTAGGCATTATATATAATGCTCTTAGACTCAATTTGCTAATATAAAAAGTCAGGATGATAGAGAACTCTTCTGAAGATTAAAGAAATAAAATAGTGAAAACTTTAAGGGAAGGATGCACTCCAATGAGTACAGGATAAACTTTGGAATCAGACAAAATGCACACCTAGTTCTCCACTAATTAATGGTGGCTGGGCACAAGTTTTTGCCTTGTTTTTCCCTTTGCAGAGTGTCTGTGGGGACATAGTGACCGAGGTACCATTTCCTGTGCCCAGCACCCTGGCACCTGGTAGGTTCTACACCTGTATCTACAGTCACAGTTACCTTCATTTTTCTTCAGATGAAAGTGTTAAATTCTGTAGAGTCTATACGTGTTAGAAATCTGTATAGATATAATAACAAATGAAATTCAGAGTATTTCCAGGTTAAGTTTTTTCTTAAATGCGGGTGTATATGAGGGTGTGTGTGGCATGTCCCACCAGGGCCTCAGCACCCTTACACCTGTGTATTCTTGTTGTTTAAAAGAAAGAAAACAAAACCAACGTGACCAAGGAAAGTGGGTTACAGGGTGGAGCACAATTTTATATCAGTGGAAAAATCCAGTTTTAAACAACATGGTGATTAAAAGAGTAACATTAAGTTAGATATTAGGGGGACCATTCCAACCTGTTTTCCACGTTAGTCTCAAATGAGCACTGATGATCTTTGGGTTTGAGAGGAAAATGATACCAAGCAGGGTGCCGTGGGGCTTCTGGGCACAAAAGCCTTTCTGTGTCCCCCATTTCTTGATTGCGGGAAATAGGCTTATTCAGCCTCCATGCCCTTCCCTGAGTTCCAAAGGGCAGGTTCAAACAGTTCAAACAGAGACACGGGAGGAGCAGTCAAGAAACAAGAGGAAGAGTGGGAGGGAGGCTCAAGAGGGAGGGGATATGGGGATATATGTATACGTATAGCTGATTCACTTTGTTGTACAACAGCAACTAACACAACAGTGTAAAGCAATTATACTCCTATAGAGATGTTAAAAAAAAATAAAGAAATAACAGTGCAGCCTGGGGGCAGGGTCCTGGTTCCCCCTCAAGGGATACACATCACAATATCTCTGAGCCGTTTTGCAGAGGCTGAAGCCCCCACCAGGTGGGAGAATTTCACTGCATGCTGCCCACAAGCACGTAGACCCCAGACCGGGTGGAACCAGGAGGTTGATGCCGACTCCCACTTACCTCCCCACTGACCTGTCAGAAGAATGTCCACCAGCTTATCATGCTCTCCTTGAACCATTGTTATAAAACTCACTACCCGCTCCAGGTCAGACAAACAGTTTTCAGGGTATTAGCCCACTGTGGCCCCCTTTGCCTGGCAAAGCAATAAAGCTAGTCTTTTCCACTTTACCCAAAACTCTGTCTCTGAGAATTAATTTGGTGTCGGGGTACAGAGGCCAGATTTGGCTTCAAAAGCAATTCTGTTCTTATGGGGTCCTGCTTAGCGGATCAGCCTGCTCTGTCAGGGAGCCTTATTCACAGGTCTCGCTGGCCTGAGAAAATCTTCAGAGTACCTGCCTGTTCACAACGGGGATTTTGACCTTTTTGCTAGTTGGGAGGAAGTAGGTGCCGTTTCTGTGGTGTCCTAATCCATGGGAAGCAGGGCATTCACTCCATGGGGTTATTTCTCAGTCTCTTTTTTATTTTCATGTAAACCTTGATTCAAGGTGTGTAAGTACTCTACACAAAAAAAAAAGACCAAGAAAAAAAATCAAAATGTTTTCATTTGAATCAAAGATGCAAGTCTATTCTCACTTGATTCCTATTCATTTATAGTTATTAAGAAATACGGAAAAGCAATGGGAGAAATGACACCTTCTATATCTATTTCAAATAATAAAATTAATAGTAAAATGTGTATTGCTTATCGTCTATAGTTTTACATTTTCAAGTAAATGATTCAGCATTTGGGTTGCTATCATTCATGTTGTTTCCATAGAAACTAAACTTTCAAGGCCCAACTTTATTAAAAACTCTTAATTCTGGTAAATATGGATATTTGAATCCTCAAGCTTCCAGAAATCTGCCTACGTGTCTTGATTAGTGTTGTGATTTATTATTCCAAAACAAGAAAATGAAAATATAACCGTGAATAGGAATATTTGAAAAGGAGGTAAAAGAACAGCAATGCTTTATATACAAGTAGTCGTTATGGAGAAAGAAAACTGAATTTCTTACCTTAATGTAAATATGACACAAAATATTTTTCAAAACATTACAGTTAAAATGTTATACAAAGCCAGGTTAGAATGAACATACGACTATTATATATCTAACAGTTTATTGCCTGAATAATATAACATCAATGTTATTTTTAATAATCATCACTATACCTACACCTTATCAAGTACATTTTAAATTTTTTTATGTTTATTCTTTGCCTATTGTGAAAGTTTCAGTTAAAGTACAGATCTGACCCCACATTACCATTCCAAGGGGAGCAGAAACAACAAACACAACAGCCAGTAGCAGTAGTATATTTGAAGGACCAAAAGGAAAATAGCTTCCTTGGCTTTTCTCTTCTGCAAAAGTCTGCTAAGTCCTGAATGTGTCTAGAGAATTCATCCCCTCATTGGAGGCTGTAGCGGGGAAAGAAGGCTTTCCTCATGCTTTACCCTCAAAAACAGTATATCGTTACACATTAAACCTATATCAAGTAAATATGATAGGATAGGATCTTGAATTTATTGGCGGAGGTCTGGAATTGCCTTATACTTGCATAGCATATTTTATTTTACCAAACAAGTTTACACAACATTTCCTATGAAAATTCATTGATAAAACTATGGTTGCATAAAACATTCTCTGACATAAATCATAGCAATATTTTCTTAGATCAGTCTCCCAAGACAATAGAAATAAAGCATAAATAAACAAATGAGACCTAGTCAAACTTATAAGCATTTGCACAACAAAAGAAACCATAAACAGAAGGAAAAGACAACCTACAGAATGGGAGAAAATATTTTCAGACAATGAGACCTACAAGGGTTTAATTTCTAAAATATACAAACAACTCATACAACTCAATAATAAAAAATCAAACATCCCAATCAAAAAATGGGCAGGGCTTCCCTGGTGGCACAGTGGTTGAGAGTCTGCCTGCCGATTCAGGGGACACGGGTTCGTGTCCCAGTCCGGGAAGATGCCACATGCCATGGAGCAGCTGGGCCTGTGAGCCATGGCCGCTGAGCCTGCGCCTCTGGAGCCTGTTCTCCACAACGGGAGAGACCACAACAGTGAGAGGCCTGCGTACCGCAAAAAAAAAAAAAAAAAAAAAAAAAAAAGGGCAGAAGACCTAAACAGACATTTCTCCAAACAAAACATAGAGATGGCCAAGAGGCACATGAAAATCTGCTCAGCATCACTAATTATTAGAGAAACACAAATCCAGACCACAATGTGGTATCAACTCACAGCTGCCAGAATGGCCATCACAAAAGAGGCTACAAATAATAAATGCTGCAAAAGGTGCCGAGAAGAGGGACACCTCTTCCACTGTTGGTGGGAATGTAAGTTGGTGCAGCCACTATGGAGAGCAGTGTGGAGGTTCCTCAGAAAACCAAAAATAGAATTATCATATGATCCAGCAATCCCACCCCTGTGCATATATCCAGACAAGACTATAATTCAAAAAGATACATGCACCCTTATTTTTATAGTAGCACTAGTCACAGTAATAAAGTCATGGAAACAACCTAAATGTCCATTGACAGATGAATGGATAAAGAAGATGTGGTACATATATAAAAATGGAATATTACTCAGCCATAAAAATAAACAAAAGAATGCCATTTGCAGCAACATGGATGGACCTAGAGATTATCATACTAAGTGAAGTAAGTCAGAGAAAGACAAATACCATTTGATATTAATTATAGGTGGAATATAAAATATGACACAAATGAACATATTCATAAAACAAAAGTAGACTCACAGACAGAGAAAATAAACTAATGGTTACCAAAGGGGAACGGGTTGGGGGAGGGATAAATTAGGAGTTTGGGATTAGCATAATACACACTACTATATTTAAGATAGATAAACAACAACGACCTACTATAGAGCACAGGGAACTATATTCAACATCTTGTAATAAACTACAATGGAAAAGAAAAATTATTATTGCCTACATTTACCAGTTGAGACACTGTACCTGCATTTGAGAATACTGAACCCCACATATCTTAAACAATTAGATCTTACTAAGTAGCAAAGTATAAACTCACATCTACAGATCCAGGCTCCCAGCTCACTGGGCTCACTTCCATATTTTCTAGGAATGCTTGAGGCATAGGAAGTTCCCAGATTTTCCTGATTTTGCTTGTTAAAGATCATTTAAAATGGTACTTAATTTCTAAACAAAAATGAATTGTTTATTTTTCTATTATGAATATATGCTTATCTATGAGTCATTATAGTTATATTTCAGTCACTATGAAAAGTCTCTAGTTTAAACTGACAAATATGTATTTTGTGTAGACAAAAGGGTATGGAAGAATAAATCCATTCTTAAGGCCAAGACAATTTTTATAAAGAATATTAAGGTTTGGAATAGGGCAGGTATTAGAGATATTTAAATGCATTATAAAGATATAAATGGTGTGAAACTTAACCATTATTATAATGGAATCAATTGTTCAGAATAGATCCAACTACTAAAATGTTACTACACAATAAAGGTAATATTCTACATAGTTTATCAACCTTGTTTTTTGTTTGTTTGTTTTTTGGGTTTTGGTTTTTTTTTTTTAGAGCACAGGATTCAGACTTGTAAGTAGCTAATTAAATGAAAACTATTAACTTAGATTAATATCATATGATATACAAAATTAATTTACAATTGGGTTGAAGTTCTTATACAAAATTTGAAAACAGAAAAGTAAAAAGTGATATAAGCTATTGGTGGGCAAGAGAAGGACATTCTAAGCATCATAACACTATAGACAAATACCACAGAAGAAAAATGAGTAATAGTTACAACTTTGTATTTTAAATGTTCACCATAAGCAAAACTTTTAAGATGTACAAAAAAGTCTGAAACATATTTCCAAAATAGTTGAGTGATAAGGATTCTTTATAGAATACTAACTTACAGAAAGATCACTAGAAAATGAGCATAGTATTTGAATAAGCCCCCGATGGCTTAGTTTTGTACAAATGAATAAACTGATCCTAAAATGTATATGGAATTACAAGAGGCCCTGAAGAGTCAAAACAAAGAAGGATAAAGTTGAAAGAGATACGCTTCCCAATCTGAAAGAATGCTATGAAGTGATAGTAATAAAAACAGTATGGGGCTTCCCTGGTGGAGCAGTGGTTGAGAGTCTGCCTGCCGATGCAGGGGACATGGGTTTGTGCCCCGGTCCTGGAAGATCCCACATGCCGTGGAGCAGCTGGGCCCGTGAGCCATGGCCGCTGAGCCTGCGCGTCCGGAGCCTGTGCTCCGCAACGGGAGAGGCCACAACAGTGAGAGGCCCATGTACCGTGCAAAAAAAAAAAGCAGTATGGTACTGGTATAAGATTGGCAGATAAATCAATGGAGTAAAATTGAGAATGCAAATAAACTCAGACATCTATGGACCATTGATTTTCCACAAGGTGACAAGGCCATTCAATAAATAAACAATAGCCTCTTTAATATATGGTTCTGGGACTACTGGATACCAAAGGATAAAGACGGACCCTTATCTCAAACAATATAAAATTATATCAAAATTGATCAAAGACGTTAATGTAAGAACTAAATTATAAGGTTATGGGAGGAAACAGAGGTATAAATATTTGTAAGCAGGGATTAGGCAATGGTTTCCTAAGTGTGACATCAAAAGCGTAAGCAACTAAAGAAAAACTAGATAAATTGGACTTCATCAAAATTAAATTTTTGTGATTCAAATAACATTTCAAAGAAAGTGAAAAAAGCAGCCCATAGAATGGGGTTTCAAATATATATCTTTTAACTGTCCAGTATTCAGAGGATATAAAGATCCCTTAAAACTCAACAACAAAAAAACAAGCAAACCAATTAAAAATGAGTCAAGGACTTGAATAAACATCTCTTCAAGGAAGACACACAAGTGGCCCATAAACTCGTGATAAGCTGCCCTGCATCATTAGTCATCAGGGAAATGCAAATCAACACTGAAAAGAGGTGCCACTTCACACCCTAAGATGCCTATAATCCAAAAATTATAACAAGGGTTGGGGAGGAAGTGGAGAAGTTGGAGTTCTCATAATTTGCTAGTGAGATTGCAAATGATTCAGCTGCAGGGGAGAACAGTTTGGTGGCTCCTTAACATTTAAACGTAGAAGGACCATGTGACCCTGCAAGTCAACTCTGGGACATACACCCTAGAGGAATGAAGGCAGGTGTGCAAACAGGTATATGTGCACATATGTTCAGAGCAGCACTATTCAAAATCGACAAAATGTGGAAACAGCCGAAACCCAAAGTATGAATGAATAAACAGATTGCAGAATATCCATAAAATAGAATGTTATTTACGCCATAAAATGCTATGACACGTATAAACCTTGAAAACAGGCTAAGTGAAAGCATCCAGAAACAAAGGCTGCATACTGTATAATTCCATTTATATGAAATGACCAGAATGGGAAAATCCATAAAGGCAGAAACAGATGAGTTGATTGTCAGAGGCTGTAGGGATTAGTGAGGAATGGGGAGTGATTGCTTAATGGGTCAAGAATTTCCTTTCGGGGGTGATGAAAATGGCGTAAAACTAGAGAGTGGTGAGGGTTTCACACATTGTGAATGTACCAACTGACACTGAATTGTATCGTAAGTTGGTTAAAATGATTAATGTTATATCATGTGAACTTTATCTCACTTTAAATACCAGTTTTGTTTTCATTTTAGTGACCAGTTTTAAAACTTGCTGGGAAAATGTACCCTATCAGATAGATGTTACTATGGAGAAAACACTATTGCAGATATTCTGGAGGGCAGTTTAGAAACATTTATTGTTATGAACTGAATCTTGCCACCCCCACATTCACAAGTTGAAGGCCTGACCCCCAACGTGACTGTATTTGGAGATTGGGCCTTTAGGGAAGTAATTAAGGTTAAGTGAGGTCATAAGGGTGGGGCCCTTATGAGGACCAGTTCAGTACAAGAAGAAGAAGAGTCACAGCACCAGAAATTCTCTCTCTGTGTGCACACAGAAAAAAGCCACGTGAAGCACAGGGAGGAGACTGTCATCTACATGCCAAGGGGAGAAGCCTCACCAGAAACCAACCCTGCCGGTGCCTTGATCTTGGACTTCCAGCCTCCAGACCTGTGAGAAAATTAATTTCTGTTGTTTAAGCCACCCAGTCTTTGGTATTTTGTTATGGCAGCCTGAGCAAACTAATATATTTATGAAGAGTAAAAATAAACAGTGAAGTAAGAAGACATTTAATCTAGCATGTCCACCTCTGGAGATGAATGATAAGGAAATAACTGAAGATATGGGTCCATTTTAAATTTAAAAAACTATGTTATAGCGTTGTTTATGTAGGTAAATATGGAATACAAAGTAGACATCTAAAGTAGAGAACTGTTTGTATATATTTTGCATCTACTTGAGGGAATAGCAATAAGCCAATAAAGAGAACTTTTACAAGAACACTTATTGATATAAAAATATTTACATAATATGTTGCTGAGACAAAATTTTAACTTACAAAATAGTAATTATCAAAAAATACACTTATGGAATAAAATATGTATTAGCATACAGCAAGATTCAAAGTTTAACAGCAATTATCTCTGGATAAAGAGGTGGTATGGTTTGGCCATCTTGCACCAGCTGGTAATAGGTGATAGTTTACATACCGCTCATTCAATGACACCAAGTTGATACCTTGAAATCAACCACTGTGGGAGTGTTTACATCAGGAAAATTGTCAATGCTAAAAATTGGGGCTTTTATTTTATTGTATTTTTTATTTGAAGCTGGCTTACCAGCATACCACTAGTATTGGGTTTATGGGGGGTTTTGCTTTGTTTTTATCTTTTCTTTCTGAATCATTAGTTCTTTGTGCATTTTCAATACTATTTAGTGGTTACAAATACCTTCTGCTTTTGACATATTTTCACTGTCTTTGTGATTCTATTTGCTTAAGAGTAGTTTTTAATTTAATGTAGTAGAACTTATCAATTTTTTTTGCCTTTCACATTTAATTTTTTAAATCTACTTGGATTTGATGGTTTTGTATGATGTGAGACAAATCCAATTAATTTTTTATATGAATAACCAATTTTGTAGAAATATTTACTGAAATATGCATAACATGTCCCTGCTATATATAATCAATCACAAATCAAATACATTTATATGCATAGACCTGTTTCTGGATCCTTTTTTACTTCTTATTGTATCTTTTTTCATCCCTGTACCCATTTGCGATAGACAGAATAATGGTACCCCAAAGATGTCTGCATCCTTACCCCCAGAACAGGTGAATTTCTTATATCACAAAGTGAGCTTTACAACAGCGATTAAGATATTGAGTTGGAGAGATTATCCAGGATTATCCAGGGCTCATTGCAAGGGCCCTGCTCAGCGAAAGGCTGAGCCAGGTGAGTCAAAGCCAGAAAAGGAAGTGTGAACAATGAAACTCGGTCAGAGTGATGGGATTCAGAAAGATTCCACTGGCCCTTGCTGACTTTGAACTTGGGAGGGAGGCACCAGCCGAGGAGACCTGTGGAAGCTGGAAACGCGGGAAAGCAATTCTGCCTCAGCACCTCCAGAAAGGAATGTAGCCCCACAGACACCTAGGTGTTAGCCAGGTGAGAACACTTCAGAGTTCTGTCCTCCAGAGCTATGAGATCATAAATCTGCATTGTTGTAAGGCACTGAGTTCAAGGTAATTTGTTATAGCAGCAAGAAGGAACTAAAATACCATTCAGTACTGTCTCCCTTAGTATGACTGCTTTACAGTAAATGTTATTGTTGGAGAGGTCAGCTCCCCATTCATTGTTCTTTCTCACAAATGTCTTGGCCTTCCTTGATCTCCTAACACAGCAAAACAATCTCAGCTTATAAATAACCACCATTGCCCCTGACACACACACACACACACACACACACACACACACACACACACGTAGATATGCAAACTTCTTGGGATTTTAGAATGGCATTGATTACAGAGCCCAGCAGTTCTCAAGGTAGAGTCCAAGAACACTAGACATCACAAGACCTTTTCAGAGGATCCTCAAGTTTCTCCCCTTTCCTACTCATACCCATGTTACAACAGACTGACTACACAGATAAACACCAGAATCCAACTGTTTTTTGTTAAGTCAAATATTTTATATATATATATATATATATATATATTTAAAATAGAAAAATGAGGTCACCCTCTTCACTATATTATTTGTTTTGGAAACAACAGTTATCTTTTATAAAATATGCACTATTTATGTCAATGTCTAATGATTTTCTTATTGTCATTTTAAATGAACTAAAAATGCCTACTTTAAAATTGTCTAAACTTCCATTTCTAAGACGACCAATGTTGAGAGATGCAAATCCACACAAG
>NW_021703776.1:1282729-1299389 GCF_005190385.1 Monodon monoceros
TATGTAAATTCATTTTAAGCAAGATATATTTACAATACCAAGTTTCCCTATGAATGAGCATGGTTTACCTCTGCTTTTATTAAGTAGTGTGTCTGATGACTTTCAATAATATTTTACAATTTCTACAAATAGTTGTGTGGTTTTGGTAGATTTGTTGATAAATAATTTTTTCCTCTTTTGTAAACTTTATGTTATAAACATATAAATTTTACATGTGTTTTAAGATTATACTCTACTAGTAAAAATGATTTGTTTTATCTAAGAACTATTTGTCGACTAACTTCCCTAAGTTCACTTCTTACTCTTAATAATGATCTTTAAACTTTGGGGGATATTTGTTATCATAAGCAAAATTTAAATATCACAGACAGAAGTGACATTTTTTTCTACCTTTTCAAAACTTATAAATGTGTTTCTTCTTCATACCTAATTGCACTAAGGTTTTCAGCAGAATATTGAGCAAACAATGAGAGCAGGCGCCTTGTATTTAGCCTTAAATTAAAGGAATGTTTCAAAAATTCAGCATTAACGATGCTGTTTACTGTAGGCATTTTCTTCTAGATTTATATTGTTAAGTCAGGATAAGAAACGTCTCTTATTCCCACGTTCCTACAGTTTTGTTTTTTTTTAAATTATAAATGAACGTTGAATGTCGCCAAACGATTTTCTGCGTGGTTAAGGTCAGGCTTGCCCAGGCTCTGGCAGAGCCACAAATAAACCTCAAATCTCACCACATTACCAGAATAATACATCTTAAATCGCATCATCATCGGATGCAGGACAGATGGAAAATTTCAATAGTTAGTATCTATTAAAGATTTGGTGTCTCTCATTTAAAACCTTCCCACAAAGAAAATTTCATGCTCAGACAGTTTTGTTTATGAATTCCTACAAATTCTTCCAAGAGGCTGTAAAAGTAGAGAAAGCCTGATTTGTTTCAAGAACCTAGTGTAACCTTGATACCAAATCTGGATGAGGACATTATAAGAAAGGAAAAAATCAGGAAAATGCCTCTCATTATCATAGATATGATATTTTTTAATAGATCTTTACTGGAGTATAATCGCTTCACAATACTGTGTTAGTTTCCGTTGTACAACAAAGTGAATCAGCCGTATGCATACATATATCTCCCTATCCCCTCCCTCTTGAGCCTCCCTCCCAGCCTCCCTATCCCACCCCTCTAAGTTGCTGCAAAGCACCAAGATGATCTCTCCATGGTTCAGCCATGTATAAAACTATAAATGGATCACGAATAATTGGTGTATATTCCAAGGTTGGTTTAATATTAAAAAAAAAATTCAAGGTAGTTCACCACATTAAAAAATAAGGCAAAAATAGGACCACTTAATAGATGCAAAATAAAGCATTTGATAAAAAGAAAAAGCTAGAAATGAAATTCAGAAAATTAGAAATAGATGAACACTTTCTTAATCTGTTAAGAAGTATTTACAAAGAAATAAAAAATATAGGCACTAACATCTTGTTCAAGGTGAAATTTTGAAAGTTTTATTTTTGGAACGGAGAAAAAGAAAAAGTTCTACTATGAACACTTCCTTTCAGCCTTTTACTGGATGTCAGCCAGTGCAATATTAAGGTAGGAAACAGTGGTGAAAGAATAAAGTTTCAGAATAAAGCTGTAATTATTTGCAGGTGACATTATCATGGATAAAAAAAAAATCTCCCCCAAAAAAATTCACCACAAAATTATTAGATTAAGTGAATTTAGTAAAGTAACTGAATTCTGTTACTTATCTATACTTGATCTATAACCTGTAGTTGATTAAAGAGTATTAACAGCATTAGAAAACTACATACACTTATGAATAGATTTAATAAAAAGATCTCTAAGGCCTCCACACAAAAATTAAAGAGCTAAGTAGATTTTAAAATGTAAGACTTTTAAGAATTGGAAAAAGGAATATTATAAAGATGCCACCAAGTTCAACTTGAGCTGTAAAATTGAACAAGATGGGAGAAGTTTTTAATATCAATATTCACAAAGTAATCCTACATCCATATGAAAAGGCAAAGAGCCAAGAATAGCAGAAATGATACTATGGAATCGAAACCAAACTGGAGGATTGAGATACAAACACAAAGGCGTGTTATAAAGCTGGGATTGAGACACTTTTCTTGGTGCAAAGCTGGAAAATGGACCACGAGCCAGAAGAGAAAGATATCCGCACACATACACCCATCTGATTCATGACAAAAGTGACACTCTGCTGCTTAGGAAAGAAAATATATCTAAATGGTGCCGAGTTAAGTGAATATTTTTAGCAAAATAAATTACTCTTTGACATTTTACCTCGCTTCTTACAGTATAGCATAGCAGGCGGCTTATAAATCTAAAAGTAAAAGGTAAAACGATAACAATTTTGGAAGAAATAGAAGACAGTCTCTATGAAATTGAGGTGGGAAAAATGTCTTATACAGGAAATATATAGCACCAGTCATTACATAAAAGAAAACAATATACAGGAATACATTCAAATCCAGAATTTCTGTTCATTAAAACCATTAAGAAAAATGTAAGCCACTGTGTTGTAGAAAAAGAATTGTAATACTTCTGACAATGTATTTACATAAAAAATATATAAAGAATACTTACAAATCAATCTGAAGATGGCAGATAATACAATAAAAATGGGGACAATATCACATATTTACTTCAAAAAAAGAGGATATCCATATGGCCATGATAGGTGACAAAATTCTCAATGTTATATGTTATAAAGGGAATGCAAACAAAACCATTATGAGGCATCACTGCACTCTGACTAGAAGAGCTGAGTTTCAAAAGGCAGACAGCTGTAAATTGGTAAAACCACTTTGGAAAACAGGCAGTATTTCCTCAAGTTAACAATGTCCCTATTCTGTGACCTCTAGTTATTCTACTCTTAGCCATATTTCCAATGAAAGATGCATATGTGGGTATCTGTTCACCAAAAAGCATGAACTAAATTTTTATAGAAGCATTAGTCATAATAATCCAAAGTTAGAAATCACCAAAATGTCCATCAAACATAGAATGGAAAAATAAATTGTGTTATAGTCTTAGAATAGAATACTATTCAGAATGAAAGAGCTACAACTCCAACATGCAGATTACAGCAAATATGATTTTGGGCAAAAGCAGCCAGACAGGTACGAGTCTATTCTGTACGGAAAGTACGCAAACAAAGGCAGATCTCATATCTGGTGTTAAAAGCTGGGATGGTGGTTACCTTTGTGGGGAGGGTGGTAGGACTCAAAAGGCTCATGAGGTGAACATCTGGGTTCTGATAATATTCTGAGAGTTGCACGTCTTTTCAATTTCAAAAACTCATTCAGATATATATGGATGATTAAACACCTTTCTATAAATTTTATTGATATTTTATTTCCATAATTAAATTAATACTGTTTATGTTGATAATTCACTGCAGCTCCTATGTGTTTTTCCTTACCCTGGATTCATAGATCTATCTGATTACTCAATATTTTCAATGGATACAAAATAGACATATCAAAAACAGTCTGTTCATAGGTGAAATCTTGATTTTTCTTCCCAAACACATTCCCCCCGTACCCTCCCCCATTTCAGTTGGTGGCAACCCCATCCTTCCATCGATCTTGACAAAAACCAGGGGGTCACCACTGGTCCTTCTCTTTTTCACTTGCTCCTGACCCCATTGGCTTGGGGAATAGTGTTGGCTCCATTTTCAAAATATATCCCAATTCCCACCACTTCCGCCCTCCTCCAGCTCTTGCACTCTGGTCCAGAACATCCTAACTCTTGCCCAGGTGACCTTAACAGTTCAAAGTCCCTCCAAGCCCCATCCATCAATCCTCAGCACAGTGAGGGTGATTCCTCCAGAGCAGGAGCTGGATCAAGTCATTTCTCTGCTTAACCTCTAGCACCAGCTCTCTGGCCATGTCATACAGAGGTCTACAGAGACCTCTCTGTCATGTCTCCTTCTTCCCTCCCAGCCGCTTTCACAGACACATTGGCCTCTTTGCTCTTCTTTAAACACCCGGTATAACTGTCACCCCTTCTTGACGCCTCTTCCTCAATCATTGACGCTGCTTCAACTGCCCACTTAAGTACCAATTAGAGGAACGACCCCATCTTCACCTGTGCATCCTTTATGTCTTACTTAGTCTGTTCCCTAAACTCCCCAAATACATCAACATATTACATTATTTCTAAAATATTTAACTGAAGACGACACTAATATCAGGGTAAGAAGTAATCTCACTTTTATTTTCCATCATGAATTTGACTCAATTTACAACGCAAGATTATATAATATGTACCAAGTGATGGTATTATCAAAGTTTTTCAGAATTATAAAAATGCACTAAATTTTCCAAAATCTCCTTCTTCCAAGGTTGCCACATGTAAGTCATTGTAAAAGACTGTAAAAATGTAATTAGATGATAAATGGATAGATGGTTAATAGATTCTCTGGAACATAAATACCTAGGTACATAGGTAGAAAACCCAAAGCCCCCAAATTTTAACCCTGCCCCTCTTCTGCCTCCTTCAGGATGAGAGAGAGAGAGAAAGAAAGACCCCACATTTTTAAAAAATTTATTTTTCATTAAAGTATAGTTGATTTACAATGTTGTGTTAGTTTCAGGTGTACAGCAAAGTAATTCAGTTATAAATAAATATATATATATTCTTTTTCAGATTCTTTTCCCATATCTTATTTATATTTTTATTTCCTTCAGGAACCATATCTTTTTAAATCACCTTTCCCCATGCTCCCCATGCCTCAGACTGCCCTGCTTCTTTATCCATCATCCCATAAAATCCCTGAGCCCTTTGGGGAGGTGGGTTTGAGATTGGTTTTTACCCTCTCCTCACTTGGCTGCTTTGTGCATAAACACTCTTTGAGGCTCAGCATCTGAACGTTTTGGCTTCGGCAAAATGAACCTACCTGGGTAATGGCCCCAACGTAGGCTTATTTGTGATCTGTCTCTGAATTTACATCATTGATAAGATATGACTCTCTGAATATCCTTTCATTTAAGGGATTTAATCCTAAATCTTTAATTTAGTATCCTTACCCGGGGAAGATAAAATGAGGGGCCAAAGAGATACAAAAATATCTGGTCTCCAGGGCAGTGTAGCAGTAACATATAGATGCAATCATGGGTTAATCGTCCTCTTTCTGTCCACTGACTATTCAGACCAAATCTTAGACTAGGCCGGCCTTGCCACGTGGGTGAAATTAGCATAGATCCTCTGATTGTTCTGGTGACTCTCTGATAGTAAGAATGTAGCTCCTGTGGGCCCATTCAAACAGCCTTTTTTCTGTGTGCATTTTTCAGGCATAAGTCTGACAGCTGTCCCCAGTGTCCCCTAAAACACAGGCAATGTGTTTCCTGCTCTCCAGTTGGAGGTGATGGGAGCAAGGGGTTCCCAGCTCACTGGCAACTTTCTTTAAAGATTGTCTCTTCTGATCGCTTCAGCTCTTCAACATTTGGATTCTGCAGGATGGTGTTGGGTTATAGGCTGTGAAACTCTTTTTGACCATTGCCTTTGCAAGTCCTGTATCAGTCAAGTTTGGGAGGTGAGGGTCCTGGCCTCTTGCCTGGGACACTCAGCCAATCCCATGCTCCTGATTAAGACCTGTATGGAGAACTCTACTCAATATTTTGTAATAACCTATAAGGGAGAAGAATCTGAAAAAATATATATGTATGTATAACTGAATCACTTTGCTGTACACCTGAAACTACTTCAATAAAAATAAATTAATTAAAAAAAAGAACAGTTCTCAGATGTTTGTTACTTCTGTTAATTAGGCTCATTATGTGAGCCAGTCAGGATGACATACGTGAGCTGGGTCAAGATGGCCAATGTCCCTAAAACATAGTCACAATCCTGCCCCAGCTCTGGGGGGGAGGGCATTGTTTTCTTCTGATGGATGTGTGAACTTGGACATACCTAAGACAGCTCTGTGCTTTAGTTTCTATATAAATTATGGCTTATAATGCTTTTTTATTAGAATACCTATGAATTTAATGAAGCAATAGCATCAACTTTTGGCAACTAATTACATATATTCTATGTGTTAATCACAGTGCTATGTGGTATAAAGGATGAAAAAATGTCCTACGTTCACAGTATCATCAACCCAGAGTTGATTTTTATCCAATATATTTATTTAAGTCAGAAAAATCGAACGTATCTATAAATATCTGACTTAAGATGAGACATGTCCACTATGACTCATGCACTAATATTTTCACGTATTTCATTATTTTGGAACATGTGATGCCTAAATTTGTTAGAAATATAATAGTTGTAGCCTGCTTATACATTTTCCTCAATTCACATAATTTTATCATAAAATTTGATGTGGGCACACACTGTTCCCAAATTCTGAGTTTAAAGAATTTTATGGTAGCATCTTTATGAAAACCATACAGCTCATGTGAGCACTGCGTATGTGCCAGGAGCTTTTTATGCTTATCGATACAGAGATTGTTACAGTAGTGATGTGGGTAGGAGTTGTAATACGGTATCAACAGCAGCAACAGACAACAGTACCATGTGTAGTTTTAGACGGTAAACAGTGGCATTGTGGCTTTACATGGGAGTAACTGAAGGCTGGGAAGGGCATACAGCTGACAAATAATTACTCATCAAGTAAGTAGCAAAGAATAATATGATGTCTCAGAAAAAAAAAATTTGTCTCTTAAATCCATACTTTGATGTTCAAATAACTATTGGTGGGGAGGGGCAGTGGATGAATCAGAATAAACAACATAAAGCAAAAAATGAGTCAAGCCAGTTGGTGGTGTGTTGTAGATATGCAACTGAATTTCTTATTTTGAAACTGTATCTGCGTTCATTATGCATTTTCTCAACAAATATATTTTAAACATCCAATATACGAGTAGCAAAAAATCTCTCCTAATTTTATAAATTTTTTATTATCTACGTTATTAAGTGTTCATCTCATGTAATTTGCTTGTACTTTGAGCCTATTAATATAGGTTCTTCCCAATGCCATGCTTTCATATTCCCCCAGAAAGCACAGAAATCTATTAAGTCAACTTAAATTACTGAATTTACTCATGTTTACTCATGAATTGTTTAGTTAAATGGTAGTAATGATAATGGCATTGAATATTGTGATTTAATCATCTCCTTTCAAAGACACTCCACAGCTCCTGGGCGTTTATCATCCTCTGGTAAACCATAATGCGCAGCAATCAGACGATTCTTTTTTCTGTTCACTAAGTACATCTAGTATTTTTGGTTTGGGAGACAAATTGTCCTCTTCAAGATGTGGGTCTAAAACTGATGACCCCCCCAGAATGAATCACTTCTGTGAGGAGCTCTTAGGAGACGTGGCTGTATGAATGAAACAGCCATTTTCAGTCACGAATAAAATGTGCATCTCCACCATTGCATGTGTGGAGACCAGCGGAAAATGCAGTCAACGCAGACCTGTCCCTCTGACACTTTCCAGGGACAGAGCAGCCTGACCTGGGAGAGGTGGGTGAGTGCAGGGACCCGGAGAAATGCCGTGGAGCTTAGTTACTGTGAGATGTGCTGCGCCCCCTGCTCCAAGCCATGGGCACAGGCAGGTGCAGGGTGAGTGTGAACATCCTCCTAAGATACTGGTCCCAAAAGAGACAAGACTCCTGAGCCCCACCAGGGTCCATTTGCCCCCCCCTCCCCCGTAACTGGGCTTTGTGTCTGTGCTTCCACGAGGGTCTCACAACACAGTTGAGGTTACCTGCCTGCTTCACAGTTGAGCAAACAGCTCAGGGGCAGCCAGGCACCAGCCTTCCCCGGCAGGCTTATGTAACTCTGAACCCGAGTGCTCCCCAGCTTAGCCGCTGGGCCCAGATTCTAGGGCGCAGCCAGATGTTAGAAACAGCATCAGGGGTGGGTTTCTGTGGGAGCTGGAGGGGGTGGGGTTCTGCACCCCGGAAACTTTCTAGGGCTCAGGGAAGCTTGGGAAGGGGAGAATAGGAGACTGATGGCAGCCTGCCCTTCACCCCACTCCTGCCAACCCCTCCCAGACGTGTCAACTCAGAGAAGCCACCTCCTAGGGACTAAGCACCACAGCAAAGAGCCCAGCTCACAGGGGATTGGGGACTGAGGACTGAGCAGATGGCTGAGTCCCCGATGTCCTATCTGGAGTTGAAGGGGCTTTCGGGGCCTATGTCCTGGCTTTTTTGGTCCTTTTAATGCACCGGCCAGCCTGAGACAAGGAGACCCTTTGGGAAAGGTATTCATAGCAAACAGATTTTTTTTTAGCAGACTCAAAGATGTTTAATTTGGAATTTTGCTTCCATCATAGCTAATGAATCTGCCCGGTGTGTCTTCTAATCAAAGTTCCTGTTCAAAGTACAAATCCGACATGTGAGATATTGTTCTCGGTGATAAGCGCTCACCTGGGGCCCGGAGGCATCACGCATCCAGGCAGAGGGGGTCTCTTGTCCCAGGAGAGACACAGCTGCGGGTCTGCAGGGCGCTGCTCCCTCCTCCCTGTTCTGGGAAGTGAAGATGCTCTGGACACACCAACATGGGCAGGAAATAAAAGACGTTTGGGGCTTGGTTCACAGAAAAACTGGGGCTTCACTTCCAGTGGGGGAATCTCTCATTATTCAGGTGGACGCCCAGCTCCTCCCATAGCGTCCTGTGCTTTTCTCAGCTGGAGCACAGGCTCCTTGAGGCCTCAGTGACTTGGCAGCACCGAGAGGGGAAGGGACAGTGCCGCCTGTCAGCGTCCATGCCAGCCGGCCAGAGAGGGGCCCTGGAACCAGGACTCGGGCTCTGGACTAAGACTGTTAGCGCTCTACACGCAGCTTTGCTAGTCACTGTGCATGTAACCCTGGCCAAATATTTCCACCCCCTGTCTCAGTTTCCCCTCTTGCAAAGTGGAGATGACAAAATAGCCTTCAGGGCAATGCTGAGGGTTTCAAGAAATGCCACCTACAAACACAGAGTAAGTCCTTAATCCATGTTTTCTCTGGGAGTATATGCAGTGCGGTGCCTAGCCCCAAGTGAATGTCAGGAGTATTTGATTAATAAAGCAATTAATTAATGAATCATACTAAGGAAGACATAGACAGGAAGTAAGGAGAGGAGGAAATCAGTAAGAATCATAATAATAATTATCATAGCCATACTTTAGATACAGACTAGATTCCTAAGTATACATCCAGACTTCTCTCATGTCGACAAAAACAAGGCATTTGAGAAAATCTATTTTCCCTTTCTAAACATTATTCATAATCTTGCATTGATTGACTTTAAACAGCTTCAAATGATATAAGCATCAGGAACCATGAAGCTGGATATGGCGGTGCCCAGCACCATTTAGACGGCAGTTAAAGAAACAACATTTCTCTTTCATTTATAAGCACAAAAGGGGGAGCTGCCCCTTTTCCTCATTTGCTGAGGTGACCTTGACTATCATTTATTGTTGGTCGCTGGTGGAACATTGCAAAGGAAAGAAGTCTGTGATGAACCAGAAGTATATCCTCAAGTCAGCCAGTGATGCTTCTATGCATGCCCTGCCAGAAGGCTGTGCTGGCACCAGGCTTGTCAAGAATACAGAAGTGAAAGGACGTGGGGTCAGTGGTCCACTGGGTTTGGTTTATATGATTAGGATCTCTATGTCGAAGATATTTTTTTTCTTTTTTTTTTTTTTTTGCGGCACGCGGGGCTCTCACTGTTGTGGCCTCTCCCGTTGCGGAACACAGGCTCCGGACGCGCAGGCTCAGCGGCCATGGCTCACGGGCCCAGCCGCTCCACGGCACGTGGGATCCTCCCGGACCAGGGCACGAACCCACGTCCTCTGCATCGGCAGGCGGACTCTCAACCACTGCACCACCAGGGAAGCACGAAGAAAATTTTTAATAAGACAAGGCTTTCATTCAATGCTACACTGGGAAGTCACATCTTATGTGACATCCTCATTCAGCACATAACAACAATAAATGAGATATATTAATATATACAATCTACAATAGAATATTGCATTCTTAGAAAAGAAGGAAATCCTATCTCATGCTACAACTTGAGGTCATTTGTTAAGTGAAATAAGCCAGTCATAACAAGACAAATCCTGTGATTCCACTTATATGAGGTATTTAAAGTAGTCAAACTCGTGGAGACAGATAGTAGTACGGTGGTTACCAGGGCCTGGGGGAGGGGGAAAAGGAAAGTTGTCTGATGGATATAGAGCTTCAGATTTTCAAGATGAAAATGTTCTGGAGATCTGTTTCATAATGATGTATGAAACAGTAACACAGTTGCTAATGAACTGTATGCTTAAAATGATTAAGATGGTAAATTACATGTTGGATTTTTTTTACCACATTTAAATTTAAAAAATATGTAATACAGTAAGTTTCTGTGTCTTCAAGATTGTCTTGGCTATTTTGAGCCCTGTGAATTCCCATGCATTCTTAAATTAGCTTGTACGATTCTGCAGGAAAAAATTTCCTGGGATTTTGTCTGGGATTGGTTGCATTCTATAAATCAGTTTTAGGAAAATTTTCGTTATCTACATTTTTAAGGTTTTAGTTATTGAAATGTGATGCACATTCATTTATTTATGATATTAAATTTCTCTCAGTTACATTTAAGTTTTGGGGGTATGAGTTTCATATAACTTTTATTACATTTATTCCTAGCTTTGTTATTCCCCCAAACCATTGTGATTTTCTTAGTTCATTTTTATGTGCTGTTAGTACATGAAAATAGTAAAAATTTTATGTTGATATTATATCCAGCAACTTTGCTAAATTTATTTATAAACCTGATTGTTTATTTGATTATTTTAGATTTTCTATGTATTGAATTATGTCATCTCATATATGACAGGGTTTGTTTTTCTTTCTTTCCTAATCCTTAAACATCCTACTTCTTCTCTTTTCTTATCACTTATGTTAGAACTTCCAGTACAGTGCTGAATTCAAGTGCTAATGGAAGTCATATTTTTTGTCATTGATTTCAGTATACAGCATTCTTTTCACTTTTTTTGTCTCTGTGTTTTGCCTGGATAGATTTGATTGGTCTGTATTCCACTTTAGTAATCCTCTTTTTTACTGCGTTTAGTTTGCTGATAAACCCATCTTGAGTTCTTAATTATTGGTAGAATAGTTTTTTCAGTTCAATGATTATATATATATATATATATATATATATATATATTCCAGGTATATGATAAAAGATAAAATTCTCCATTTTTTCAGATATTTTATTAATTTTTTTACTCTACTTATTTTGTAACCATAGCCTTTTTAGATCATTTTCTCATAACTATAATACCTGAATAACCTGTGTATTTGTTTGTACACAGTTCTTGTTTTTTCTACATTTTGATCATATAGTCCTCTATCTTAGAATATCTGGTAATTTTTAAGTTAATGCCAGATGTTCATGAAAACTTGTGCAGATGTGTACATATGTTCAGGAAAAGACACGAGATTATCATAGCAACAATCTTTGTAACAGGCAAAAATGATATAAAAACTTGATACATTACCTATTATAGGATAAATAAATTATTATTCTTTTGCACAATTGACTGCTATATGGAAATGATAATTAACAAACTGTTATTACATTTGAATTCAAAGATAAATCTCCACAAAACAAATACTAACAACAACAGAAACTGTAAGTAAAAGAGTATTTTCTGTTTTATTTATACATGTAGTGGTATAAGAACAGATAAATCAAAATCAGAGTTACAGACATCAACATAATAGTCATTTTGGGGTGGAGGAGTTTCCTGAATAGGGCTTCTGAGATGCTAGTCATGTTCTTAAACCATGTATTATATTATACATGTATCCTCATAGAAAATATTAACCTTACAGAAAAGAATGTGGCACTATCTAGCAAAGCTAAATGTGAATCACATTTTTATTGAGAGAGTCTCCCCCTTCTGGATATGTGCTTCAAAGGCAAACTGGTAAATATATAAGATACTGTTTGCATAAGTTTTCTTCTATGAAACACTATATGTAGGGGCAAAAGACTGGAAACATGCCAAATATCCATTAATGGGGGACTAGGTGAATAACAGATGAATCCACACAATGGGGTATTATGAAACGGCAAAAAAGGAATGAAGAGAATAACAATAATAATGAAAATAATAATGATAAAAATTCCTAAGACTTAAATACACAATATGTACTACACTTAGTAAAGCAATTAGCATCCAGTGTTTGAAAAATGTTATAGCACTGAACTATATACCACTTATGGCTTAAGCACTACATGTGAACTAGTGTTTGCAGTTCAACTACTGTGAGCAAATTGGCTCCACATCTCTGGAATTAGACCATCATCTCTTTACCCACCTAAGCGTCTACTTCCTAAGATTGTCTTTTCTGAGCTTCTCATCCACATTTACCTCCCTGTGCCAGATTCACTAGTTCCTTCCTTCCTTACATCACTTAACAAATAATTCTTGGTTATTATCTATGTGCCATACCCACTGTGCAGTGGCTTTTCCTTGCTCATCAAACTATTTTGTTCATGCTTTATTTTTCTCCACGATCAGCATAATTTTTATATTTACTCCTCAACTCCAAGCATTCTGAATTTGGTTAAGAAGAGCCACTTCTCTGCCCTCTGCTCTGCAAAATTCATCAGGTGACCTGATATCTTGTCTGGCTTCGAACTTGGAAAAGAATCAGAGAAACAAAACAAGAAGTTCTGAGAAATTGTGTGCTTTAATAGGGAGCTATAAAGATCCTCCCAGGAAGGTCAACACAGACCTATAGGGGAAGATAGAGAGTTATCACAAGTATAATTTCCTCCTCTATTTTCATAACAGAAAACTGCAATGCTACCTAAAATTCTTGCTGATAGAAAGCTAGATAAAGCCAAAGCAATTAAAAAAGGATGCTAACAGTAGACATAAAACTGATAAAGTGTAGCTGATGTTGAATTTATGGAAGTTGTGATCTGAAGACTAAATTGACCCTTTGTAACTAATAGATTAGTTTCCATCTGAATAAGCTTGCAAGTCAGTAGGAAGCAGAGCATCAGGCAAACAGATGCATTGCCTTAGGCAAACAAGCACTTTCTATATGGACACTGTTGAATAAATTTTAACAGGCAAGTATTTTCACCATAAGACCCTAGAAAACTAGACAAAATATATGAAATAACTGTTTTCAGATATTAACTAAGACACAGTGTAGGACTGCAACCCCTGAAAGGGAATAGAGGGTGTGGCATCATGATTGCCTCAGCTCTGTCTGCAGAAACTTTCCAGATGGCAGCACAAGAAGGAGAGCCCAGAGAGGACTCAGCGAGTTTTCTGAGCTGAGCCACCAGATCAGAGTTTGGAGCTCCTGAGGTAGCTGGGATTTGCCACAGACTTTAGAATTCTGCACATGTCTCCTTTAGTATTCAGCTGTGTATGAACAGGTCAGGAAAGAAAAAAGTATCAGAGAAGGAACAACTACGGAGGACTTGGGAATTGAGAAGCTATCAAAGTTTGCACAAGACGATGTTCAAGTTCCAAGGAGCCAGAATGGAGACACCTTGTTGAACACCTTGGTAAATCTTCAGAAATCTTCAGAAAAGATCCCAGAAAGTCTGTACCCTCAGAATAAGTTTAATTTAGCCCTGGACTAAATGCTACTCAGAACCAATTAATTTTTTTAAAGCCTTGGAACTCTAAAGCTGATTTACAATAAATTAACACTTGAACGAAAAAGATCCAAACACTGAAGAATTAGAATGTTAGGATGTAAGATGGCCAACCAACAGTGGAAAACTATTAGCTCCGCAAAGAAGTAGGAGAACATAACCATAAATAGGAGAAATATAACTCGACAGAAATGGGCACAAAAATGGCAGACATGATGGAATTAATAGACAAGGGAGCTTAACAGCTATTAAAATTACATTTAAAGATTGAAAGAGAACCATGAACATAAATAGGACAGTTGGAAGATATCTTAAAAGAGTCAAAGGTTAATTCTAGAGCTAAACGATCCACTACCTAAAATGAATGCTTCACAGATTTGTATACTTGAAGACACACTCTCCAAATAGAAACATGGAGAAATGGAAAAGAAGGACAATGAATGAACTGTGAGATAATATTAACTATAATACATATAAATAGAATATGAGGGGGGAATAGAAGAGTGGGGCAGAAAAATTATTTGAAGTAATAATGGCCACAGATTTTCCAAACTGGATGATCCAAGAAACCCAGTGAACTTCAGGCACCATAAAATAAAACCACAAGGACATCATGGACAAATTCCTGGGATCCAGTGATAAAGAGAAAACTATAAAAGAAGCCAGAAAGAAAAGAGACACATTATACACAGAGGAACAAAGGTATGAATCGTGGTCAGATTATTTTTGTCTAAAACAGTGCAAGCCAGAAGACAATAGAAAAAGAAAAAAAAAAATTTAAACTGTTAAAGGAGGAAAAAAATGTTAACCCAGAGTCCAACTGCTATTGAAAATATTCTTCAAAAGTAATGATTAGATCTCTAGTTTCACCTTGGAGATGTAGACAGTTAGAAAGGGTGTTAATCCCATGCTCATAACAAGAAAAATCCTAGAAAACCTTATATCAGTGACTTTCCTTGAACCAATCAGATAACTGAGGTCTTAGGGAAAACAACTAAACTGAAATCTAGGGAAGCACATGTATTTGCAGAGAAAAACAAGCACCAAGCATTTGTTTACTGGAGTAAGTGCCACCAAACCCTTGATACATCAATGGGAACCCCATTTTTCAGTGAACGTGATCCAGGGTAGGGGTGTCTCAGATGTATGGGATTTGCAACCTCCTGGAGGTTCTTCCTCCAGGACTTCCACCAAAACTCACAGGGAAGATGGGGAGATTTGTCAGAAAGCTCTCCCATTGTGCAGGCCATGGGAGGGACCCATAGCCATGGCCAGAAATTTTCCTTAACTTGTGTCCTCTGTGGGAGAAAAGACTGAATCTGCAGGGAGAAGATCATCCAGATCAGTGGGGTGATGGAACCCTGTTGCAGTCGTTGGAGAGGAATGGGGTCACCACTGTCAGCTCCCCAGACCATCTCCTGTACCCCGTCTCAGGGACAAGTATTAATCTTCAGGGGGTAGGGCATCAAAACAGTATCCTGAGCACACTGGTGGAAACAACAGCTGGAGACAAACAGGGACAGAAAACAAGCTCTGATCCCGAGGGCAGTGCAGAAAGGCATGCACGTCAGACCCAGCATCACACCTAGAGGAAGGGCAGGAACACACGCTTCACAAGGCTGAAGACTGATGTTCAACTAGAACATCAGAGAGAGCTTCAGTGTGCCCCACCCCACACCCAGATGCTGAACAGCCCTGAATAAAAGCAGCAGTGGAACAAAGATGGGGTCCTGCCAGGGACAGACTCCTTAGGAAGCAGCAAAAGGGAAACAAAGGAAGGTAAGCAAGGAAGCCGTCATGAGATGGTGCAACAGCAAACCTAAAAATCTACTCAATACCTGATGAGATTAACATTAATACATACCTATACTCAGGCCTAACAGAAGGGGAAATGTGCTCATCTTCAAGCATAAAAACATTTATCTCAATATCTCCTGCTTTTACCGTTCTGGTTTTCAATGAAAAATTATGATGCATACAAAAAGGCAAGAAAAACCCACAGTCTGAAGAAACTAAGGGGCAGGGGATTTAAAATAACTATGATTGATATGGTAAAGCTTCCAATGCAAAAATTCTCAGCTGGGGAGGGGAGGTACTGCCCCCAGGGGACATCTGACAATGTCTGCAGACGTTTTGATTGTCTTGTCTGAAGAGTGCTACTGGCATCTAGAGGGTAGAGGTCAGAGATGCTGCTAAATATCCTATAACCCACAGGACAGTCCCTGACAATAAAAAATTACCCAGTCCAAAATATCATTAGTGCCAAGGTTGATAAATATAGCTCTAGTGGAAACAATAAACAATATGTAAGATCAGACTGACCAGAGAGATAAAAACTGCAAGAAAGGATCAATTGAAAATGCTAGTAAATTTTGGAGATTAATCCTTTGTCAGTTGCTTCATTTGCAAATATTTTCTCCCATTCTGAGGGTTGTCTTTTGGTCTTGTTTATGGTTTCCTTTGCTGTGCATAAGCTTTGAAGTTTCATTAGGTCTCATTTCTTTATTTTTGTTTTTATTTCCATTACTCTAGGAGGTGGGTCAGAAAGGATCTTGCTGTGATTTATGTCATAGAGTGTTCTGCCTATGTTTTCCTCTAAGAGTTTGATAGTTTCTGGCCTTACATTTAGGTCTTTAATCCATTTTGAGCTTATTTTTGTGTATGGTGTTAGGGAGTGTTCTAATCTCATACTTTTACATGTACCTGTCCATTAATCTCCAAAATTTACAAGCAGCTCATACAGCTCAATACAAACAAGCAACCCAATCCAAAAATGGGCAGAAGACCTAAATAGACATTTCTCCAAAGAAGATATACAGATTGCCAACAAACACATGAAAGAATGCTCAACATCATTAATCATTAGGGAAATGCAAATCAAAACTACAATGAGATATCATCTCACAACAGTCAGAATGGCCATCATCAAAAAATCTAGAAACAATAAATGCTGGAGAGGGTGTGGAGAAAAAGGAACCTCCATACTGTTCTCCATAGTGGCTGTACCAATTCACA
>NW_021703776.1:1299489-1418775 GCF_005190385.1 Monodon monoceros
CAGAATGGCCATCATCAAAAAATCTAGAAACAATAAATGCTGGAGAGGGTGTGGAGAAAAAGGAACACTCTTGCATTGCTAGTGGGAATGTGAATTGGTACAGCCACTATGGAGAACAGTATGGAGGTTCCTTAAAAAACTACAAATCAAACTACCATATGACCCAGCAATCCCACTACTGGGCATATACCCTGAGAAAACCATAATTCAAAAAGAGTCATGTTGGGCTTCCCTGGTGGCGCAGTGGTTGAGAGTCCACCTGCCGATGCAGGGGATGCGGGTTCATGCCCCGGTCCGGGAGGATCCCACATGCCATGGAGCGGCTGAGCCTGTGAGCCATGGCCGCTAAGCCTGCACGTCCAGAGACTCTGCTCCACAGTGGGGGAGGCCACAACGGTGAGAGGTCCGCGTACCGCAAAAAAAAATGGAGTCATGTACCAAAACGTTCATTGCAGCTCTATTTACAGTAGCCAGGAGATAGAAGCAACCTAAGTGTCCATTATCTGATGAACGGATAAAGAAGATGTGGCACATATATACAATGGAATATCACTTAGCCATAGAAAGAAACGAAATTGAGTTATTTGTAGTGAGATGGATGGATCTAGAGTCTGTCATACAGAGTGAAGTAAGTCAGAAAGAGAAAAGCAAATACCGTATGATAACACATATATATGGAATCTAAGAACAACAAAAAAAAAAGTTATGAAGAACTTAGGGGTAAGACGGGAATAAAGACACAGACTTACTAGAGAATGGACTTGAAGATATGGGGAGGGGCAAGGAGAAGTTGTGACAAAGTGAGAGAGTGGCATGGACATATATACACTACCACATGTAAAATAGATAGCTAGTGGGAAGCAGCCACATAGCACAGGGAGATCAGCTCGGTGCTTTGTGACCACCTAGAGGGGTGGGATAGGGAGGGTGGGAGGGAGGGAGACGCAAGAGGGAAGAGATATGGGAACATATGTATAACTGATTCACTTTGTTATAAAGCAGAAACTAACACACCATTGTAAAACAATCATATTCCAATAAAGATGTTACAAAAAGAAAAAGAAATAGAACAAATATTTTTTCTCCAAATTCTAATATTAGTTGTTTTGGTTTATTTTAGAATCCATCTAGGTCACTATTAAGAGCTTGAATTTGGTCCCTCCTCATAGTTCAGCCTAACTGTTCCCACGAGAGTAAACTGAATTTCAGTTAATTTGAATTTCTCTCTCAAGTTGGGATTGTAGTGCACTTGTAAAATAAAATTTAAAAAAAAAATTGCTAGAAACCAAAAACACAGGAATAGAAAAGAAGGATACATTTCATGGGCTCATGAGTAGACCCAAGCAAAGAATCAGTCACATTGGAAACAGGACAATCTGAAATGCAAAAAGAAATAAAAAGTAGAAACCTCTCCTTCCTCTCCCCCCACCAAGATCAGAACATTTAAGAGTTGAGGGAATTTAGCAAATGAAATAACATTTGTATAATTGAAATCAGTAGGTGACGAAAGAGAGATAAAAGACAGAAGAACTAATTCAAAAATTATGGCCAAGAATTTTCCAAAATTATGGACTGACATAAACTCTGAGTCCAAGAAATTTTAGGATATCAAATACACACACACCCACACATACTCAGGCAAAAGAGTCAGACAGCAAATGTGACATGCACAGTTCAGCAGCATATATACTAAAATTGGGAAGACACAGAAGATTGGCATCCATCTGCCCGAGGATAACATGAAATTCAACACTACCGAATTGTACAGTAAAATATGGTTAAGATGGTAAATTTTATGTTACATGTTTTTTTACCACTATTAAAATTTTTAACTTAAAAATATTCTTTTAAAAAGCCAAAGGCAAAGAAAATATTGAAGAAAGCAGAGAAAGACACATTACTTAGAAAGCATGCTTTTAGAACAGGAATGATGTTGAGGTGAAACTTGGTTCTTGGGGAGCAAAAAAATCTTATATATTATCCTGGTCTGTGGTCCTCTTAAGCATACCCTTCAGTGAAAAGAAAAATGTTATTTCTCGGTATTTAACTTCTTTCTCTGGAACAAATTTAAATTTAATTAATTTTCCTCCTTAAAGAATGGAGTGATGAGAATGAAAAGAAGGTTGATTGAGACCACTACCTGAAGAAGAATAAAGATAAGAATTTTCTGAAGAAATTTGTCAATGTATATCCTCAGCATAGAGTCCTTAAATGTCTCAGCAAGAATTCATCGTGGTACGCTGGGTGGAGGTGCCCCACCAGCTCTCACCAGACAGAGCATCTCTGAGAACATTGTGATGCTGGCCCCACTCTCTGGAGGGAAAAACTGGCCATCAAGGGGGTTTACGTGTTGTCAGGCCTGTTTATCAAGTCCCAGCTATGTCAGTTGTTGTGCTGAAATACCCTTGAGGGTTGCAGAAAAAGGTTATTGCCCAATTGCTTATAACAATTGTCTTGGGAAACGTATCTTAGTAAACACTGTTCCCTGGACCTTATGATTGCAATTCAGGAGAGAACTTGAAACTGATAGGCTTCTAACTAACATTCCTCTTCCTTCAAAATTTATTGCGCATTTACTATGCACTTTGCTGTCTAGGGATATAAAGATCAATGAACCAGAGGCTTCAGCGGAAGAACGTGGCAGGGGACTGGCCTTGTTATCACATCCTACGTATGTATCGAGTTATTCCCTGTAGTCAGTGGGAAACTTTTGGTGGATTTTAATGACTGCCTTTCTGTTTTTTGTTCATCTCAAGGTAATAATTCCCCAGAGCAATTTGTAAAGCATTTCTGATTACAAATACTCTGAGGCTTCAAGCAGGAGGAACCACAGGAAGTAACAGGAAAATGTTACAAAGAATACTTTCTAAATGATTGTTCTGGTCAACCTCTTTGGCTGGGATTTGTGCAAACACTACAACATCTCTAAGGGAGTAGCTAACATTCAATACAGAGGGTGTTAAATCACCTAGTTAGAATTACCTTGTAGTCCTCTCCTTTCTTTAAATCAATATCACGAAGTTTCTTTTCTTTACTTTATACTTTTAATGAAGCTAGAAATCAATAACACCAGATAATCTCAGCATAGAAAGAAATCTGAACAAAGGGGAAATATCCATGATTTAGGAGCTCAAGCCGGAGAGGCGTCGTGTTGCAGCCAGCCTTCTTGCCTAAAACAGTCTGTCTGTTCAATGTCTGCATCCTATCAAAATTTGTATTGTTATTTTATGTTGTTATGACTTGGTTAAATTAACATTTAAGTGGAACACAGGGTGCTGGCTGAGGAGCCATGGCTCAGCAAAAGACCACAAGAGAAACTGACAGATAGAAGTTTATTACTCACAAGTCCTGGAGGCAGTGTCCGACCTCCTGGGGCCCTGCAGGGAGGTCAAGGTAGAGGTCAAGGGCCCAGGCAGGGAAAGCCTGGCAGAACCTGGGGCATGCGCTTTTGTTAGGGCCTGTGAGTCCAGTGCTTTGGGGTTCCTTTGGGTTTGGGGTAAGCTCTGTGGGGGTCTTATCTAAGGGGCTCACAGGGATAGGTCTTGGGTGGAGGTTAGACGGTTGATCATAAGAACCATTGGAGAAGTCGCCTCAGGAACTGACATTTGCTTGTGACTCTAAGGGCTGTTATCCAGGGCATGTGCTGAAGAGAGGGGCTCAGGTCAATTCAAGGCCCCTGAAGGCCACGTGGCCAAACAAACTGGATGCTGAGGCATCGATGCCATGGAGTAGCTCAGCTAAACTCTGGACGTAGGAATTCTACTTTGTGATTATGTTTTTAAAAAAGAGTTCTAATTGTTTGGAGACACACTGATACCCTTACAGATGAAATCCTATGATGTCTGTGATTTACTTCCCATGGTTGGAAAGAATGTAACGTGAGCAAGGCTACGGATTTAATAAGATGGGTCACTAGTCGGTAACTGCTGAAGCCGGTACCGTGTCTGTCAATGCTGTCTGCCCCCAGAATGAATTTTCCTGAAAATAAATTAGAAGGTGACCTCTGTCCCTTAGTTAGGGACAGTGTCAGGGCCTGAGTTAGGGACAGTGTCAGTGCCTGAGTTGGGAGTAGTGTTAGGGCCTGAGTTAGGAGTTGTGTGAGGGCCTTAGATAGGGACAGTGTCAGGGCCTGAGATAGGAGTAGCACTGGTGTCTTCATTAGGTATTGTATCAGCGGCTGAGGTGGGAGTAGTGTCAGGGCCTTAGTTACGGACAGTGTCAGTGCCTGAGTTAGGAGTAGTGCACTACTACTGAAAGGTGCACTAGTGAGAAAGCTAGTTTGCACGTGATGAAAATTTAACTCTAACAAGTGAATTTTACCTTAATCGTCAAGGTATGAGCTGGCTTCAGCCATTGCTTGATGTAAGATCTCAAACGATGCAATGGGGATTTTTCCTTGTCTCTCTCATGGAACTGTTTCCCTCTACACTGACTTTATTCTTACACAAATTCTTGACCTGTGGAAGAGAATACAGCCATAGGCTACTCTGGCCTTACAATTCTTTCACAAGTAAGAATCTCACAGTAAAGAAAGTAACCTTTTGTGGATTCCCTGGCAGTCCAACGGTTAGAACTCTGAGCTCTCACTGCAGAGGGCCAGGGTTCAATCCCTGGTTGGGGAACTAAGATCCCACAAGCCATGCCGTATGGCCAAAATAAATAGATAAAAATAAATTTTAAAAATCTACTAAGATATGACTCGTGTACCATAAAATTATCCTTAAAAGAAAGAAAGAAAGAAAGAAAGAAAGTAACCCTTCTATATCCCTTACATACTGGACAGTGTTTATATTAAACTCGCCACAGGCTCTGATTGGTCCCACCCTGGTCATTGTATCCAAGGGAAGAAGGAGAGAAAAGCATTGGTCAGACGAGGTCACAACCCCCCAGCTCATGGGAGTGAAGGCAGGACCCCACAATGGGCAAGGCAGATCCTTACACCGTGTCCTCTATCCTCTGTGACCTCCTACCCATCCCCCACTCTGCACCAGCCACATGGGCCTTCCTGCTTTTCCTATGATATCCCAGACACTTTCCCACTGTAAGACCTTGGCTGGGGAGGTGCTTTCCCCACAATCCTGATGGCTAACTCTCTTTTTATTTGCCTTCAAGTCTTGGCTTGGAAATCTCAAGTGTTATCTACTCCTTCTCTGTCAATCTCGCTTATCCGGCTATATCCCTATTCTCCAAGCACACATCACCTTCTGAAATGCTATTTAATTCATTTATTTCTTACATTTGCTCAGTTTTTCTTGCCTACTCTGAAAAGGGAAAAAGCTTCAGGAGAGCAGGAATTGTTTTCTGTCCCAAGTGCCTGGTTGCTGGTCTCTGAACACTTGAAGAATAGTGCCTGGTAGGTACTTTCTAAATATTTGAATATAAATGAATGAATGAATGTACTAATCACAATAATTCGTATTGGAGGTAACCGGCCCTTAAAAAAACAAACAAAAAAACAACGCTCATACCAGGGGCATGAGATATTGAGCAAGAAAAATAAAATGCTAAAATACTGCAGGTATATCTAGTATTGACTTTGCTATCAAGGAAGGCTTCTTGGAGGAAGAAACATCCAAGGATGGGTCAGAACTCTTATGTGAGGAAGCAGAAGCATGTATGGGTGTCAAGAGAGTGCACGTCAGGATCTTACACACGTTTCTTAGGGTTTGATGGCATACATAATACACTGTATATGTGATTCTGTATACATAAACCTATACATAGGCATGTACATTTACACACATACACATCATACAGAGCAGCCAGAGATGAAACTGGTAAGGACAGCAAGTCTATGTCACAGTCACAGGTCACAATAACACATTTGGACTTTAGCCTGCGGGCACTGGAAAGGCATGGAAGGTTTTACAAATGGAAGTGACATAATTAAGTTCATTTTAAAACATTCTCTCTGGCTGAAGGGTGAACAATGAACCAGAAGAGGTCAAGATGGGAGACAGGAAGAATAATTTCAAGCAATGCATGGAGCAGTGGCTAGCCCAGATAAGAAAACAGAGCCTCCTATCCAGGGCCTGCAGATCAAGAGACCTCGGTGCTTAGGGTGTATGATGTTGAGCGTATTTTCTCTTTATAAATAAAAGTTGACCATATATCAAACAAAAAAAAAGTAGTTCTTCATTTATAGTACAGTTTCAGAAATTATCAGTTAGATCTCAAACCGAAAAGTTCAAGTTTAGAGAATCCTTCAAGACATAATTACAAGTAGACATCAAGACTGGGTTTATCTTAATCGAAGGCAAAATGAATTTTGGATCCCGTCTTGAAAAGTGTCAGTCACCTGGCACCTTAAGTCTGGTGAAGTCTGTGTTTAATAACATGTCACCAAGAGTCTCATTTTGCTCTTTTCAGAGCATAGTGACAAAGGTGGTAATTTCCATTTTTCCAGAAGGGAAAAACGGGGGATGGACCCAAAACACATGTTCCAGAAACCCTCTGTACCGCTTTCTGAAGATGTGCTCTGACACCCAGGTTCCTGAAGCCGAGTTCTCTGTGTAAATCAGGACGTGAACTGCTGAATGCCCAGATGTGACTCCGGATACATACCCAGAAGTGGGATTACCGGATGATATAACAGCTTCATTTTTCATTTTTTGATGAACCTCCATACTGTTCTCCATACTGGTTGCACCATTTTACATTCCTGCCAACAGCGTACAGAGGTTCCCTTTTCTCCACATCCTCGCCAGCACTTGTCAACTCTTGTCTTTTTGATAATAGTCATTCCAATGGGTGTGAGGTCGTATCTTATTATGCTTTTGATTTCTATTTTCCTGATGATTAGTGATGCTGAGCACCTTTTCATGTACCTGTAGGCCATTTGTGTGCCTTTTTTGGAAGATTGTCTATTCCGGTCTTTTGCCCATTTTTTTAAATGTGTAGTTTGTTTCTTTGCTATTGAGTTGTATGAGTTCCCTGTGTATTTTTGGGTATTATCAGGTATGTGGTTTGTAAATATTTTCTCTCATTCCACAAGTTGCCTTTTCATTTTGTTGATTGTTTCCATTTGAAGAAGCAGTCACCTCTCCTGGACTTTACGGATTTGGCATCAATAAGACCTGCCCCTGTTGCTTGGGCACCCGGGAGCGAGCTGCGGCCCTGGGTCTAGTGGCTCAGGACCCTGGATGTGCATGCGTGTAGTGGCTCCAGGAGTGGGGTTGGGGGCACAGTGTCTCGTGGGCTCAGGAAACGGGGGTCCAAAACCATGGCAGCTGTGTGCTCCTTGGCGGTGAGAGCTGTGGGGTCCACAGTGGCAGCGAGAACCATTGGGGGACACAGGGACGCCTCTGGGTCCAGTAGCAGGGGACCAGGGAAGGCAGCCATGGCAACCAGTGCCCGTGGTGGGCACATGCTTGGCTGCAGACATGTGCAGGTGGTGAGTGCCGGGATCAGCAGCAGGGGCTGGGGTCAACTGGGAACACACAGGCAGCTGCAGGGGCAGGAGTTGGTGGTGTGCACAGCTGTGGCTGCAGAGGGGGATGGAGCCGGGCAGCTGGAGTCTGCAAATGCAGAGTCCTGCAGGACCTCACGGGGGCCACGATGGTTTGCTGGCTATTGGTTTTAGTTGTGATAGTCCTCTGTGTAGCAGCCACTGGGGTCCAAGGTGGTGAGCACTGCAGGGTCCTCAACGGTGAAATCTGCTGGCATCCCCAAGGCTATGAGGTTCTCAGCGTTGAAGACTTCTGGGCTCCTCTGCAGGGCAGGCCCCTGGGGACCACAGGCACCCCTGCTGTGTGACTGTTGCTGGTAGCCCCTGCCCCTCTACGTTCTTAGCTATATCCAGACATCTCAGCTATGCTGACCTCCCCAGCCATCCAGGTGGGTAAAGCCGAGTGGCCTGAAAGTCTGGGGAGGCTGGTCACTCACTCTGCTCTCCTTTTCCCTCAGGGGGACTCCTGGACTAGGGAGCTCGCTCTAGGCTCTTGTCAGTGCTGCTCTGGGGCCTGGGATGATGCAAGCAAAGTGGAAATATTCTTACTACCTTCTTTTTTTTTCGCAGTACGCGGGCCTCTCACTGTTGTGGCCTCTCCTGTTGCAGAGCACAGGCTCCAGACGCGCAGGCTCAGTGGCCATGGCTCACGGGCCCAGCCGCTCCGTGGCATGTGGGATCTTCCTGGACCGGGGCACGAACCCGCGTCCGCTGCATCGGCAGGTGGACTCTCAACCACTGCGCCACCAGGGAAGCCTTCTTCCTACCTTTTTATGTGGGTATTTTCAGGCTTTTTGCTCAACAGTTTTGCTACAGCCTCTTAAGTGGACTCTGGCCCTCTTTCAGAGCTATTTTTTGTTGCTGGATAGTCAGTTGCTGTTTCTGCAGAGAGCCGGGGTGGGGAACAGAGGCTGGGAGCTCCTGCCCCACCATTTGTTTTTATTCACTTTTCAATTGGTTCACTTTCTTACTGTTGAATTTTCAGGATGTTTTATATATTTTGGACACAAGTCATTTATTAGATACGTCTTTACGAAATGCTTTCTCCCTGTTTCTTGTCTTTTTATTCTCTTAACAGGGTCGTTCAGAGAGCAGAAGTTTGTAATTTTAATAAAATACAGCAATCACTTTTCTTCATTGGATTGTGCTTTTGGTGTTGTAGCTAAAATCGTATTGCCAAACCCAAGGTCACTTAGATTCTCTATAACTTTTTCTACCAGAACTTTCAGAGTTTTGCATTTTACATTTAGGTCTATGACTGATTTTTAGTTAATTTTTGTGAACATGGTAAGGTCTGTGTATAGGTTCTTTTTTTTTGGCTTATAGATGCCCAATTTTGTCAGCACCACTTGATGAAAAGAATATCCTTTCTCCATTCAACTGTCCTTCCATTGTTAATATGCGTGTGGGTCTACTTCAGGGCTCTCAGTCTTGTTGCATTTATCTACGAGTCTATTCTTCCTCCATTATCATGCTGGTTAATTACTGTAGCTTTAAAGTAAGTTTACAAAATGGGTAAATCCTTCAAATTTGTTCTTCTTCAGTATTATGCTGGCTCTTCCAGGTCATTTGTCTTTCCATATAAACTTTAGAATCAGTGTGTCAATAGCTTCAAAATAGGTTTTGGAGATTTTATTTGGGATTGATTGCATTGAATCTGTAGTTTAAATTAGGAAAAATTAACAAATTACTAATATTAACTATTCTAATCTATGAACACAGGATATCTTCCATTTATTTAGATTTTTTTAACATCTTTATTGGAGTATAATTGCTTTACATTGTTGTGTTAGTTTCTGCTGTATAACAAAGTGAATCAGCTATACATATACCTATATCCACATATCCACTCCCGCTTGAGTCTCCCTCTCACCCTCCCTATCCCACTCCTCTAGGTGGTCACAAAGCACTGAGCTGATCTCCCTGTGCTATGTGGCTGCTTCCCACTAGCTATCTATTTTACATTTGGTAGTGTATATATGTCCATGCCACTCTCTCACTTCATCCCAGCTTACTATTCCCCCTCCCTGTGTCCTCAAGTCCATTCTCTACATCTGCATCTTTATTTCTGCCCTGCCCCTAGGTTCTTCAGAACCATTTTTTTTCTTAGATTCCATATATATGTGTTAGCACACAGTATTTGTTTTTCTCTTTCTGACTTACTTCACTCTGTATGACAGACTCTAGGTCCACCGACCTCACTACAAATAACTCAATTTCATTGCCTTTATGGCTAATATTCCATTGTATATATGTGCCACATCTTCTTTATCCATTCATCTGTCGATGGACACTTAGGTTGCTTCCATGCCCTGGCTATTGTAAATAGTGTTGCAATTAACATTGTGGTACTTGACTCTTTTTGAATTATGGTTTTCTCAGGGTATATTCCCAGTATTGGGATTGCTGGGTCATACGGTAGTTCTATTTTTAGATTTTTAAGGAACCTCCATACTGTTCTCCATAGTGGCCGTATCAATTTACATTCCCAGCAACAGTGCAGGAGGGTTCCCTTTTCTCCATGCTCTCTCCAGCATTTATTGTCTGTAGATTTTTTGATGATGGCCATTCTGATCTGTGTGAGGTGATATCTCATTGTAGTTTTGATTTGCATTTCTCTAATGATTAGTGATGTTGAGCATCCTTTCACGTGTTTGTTGGCAATCTGTATATCTTCTTTGGAGAAATGTCTGTTTAGGCCTTCCACCCATTTTTAGATTGGGTTGTTTGTTTTTTTTTCTATTGAGCTGCATGAGCTGCTTGTATATTTTAGAGATTAATCCTTTGTCAGTTGCTTTGCTTGCAAATCTTTCTCCCATTGGGAGGACTGTCTTTTCATCTTGTTTATGGTTTCCTTTGCTGTGCAAAAGCTTTTAAGTCTCATTAGGTGCCATTTGTTTATTTTTGTTTTTATTTCCATTTCTCTAGGAGGTGGGTCCAAAAGGATCTTGCTGTGATTTATGTCATGGAGTGTTCCACCTATGTTTTCCTCTAAGAGTTTTTATAGTGTCTGGCCTTACATTAAGGTCTTTAATCCATTTTGAGTTTATTTTTGTGTATGGTGTTAGGGAGTGTTGTAATTTCATTCTTTTACCTGTAGCTGTCCAGTTTTCCCAGCACCACTTACTGAAGAGGCTGTCTTTTCTCCATTGTATATTCTTGCCTCCCTTGTCAAAGATAAGATGACCATATATGCTTGGGTTTATCTCTGGGCTTTCTATCCTGTTCCATTGATCTATATTTCTGTTTTTGTGCCAGTACCATACTGCCTTGGTTACTGTAGCTTTGTAGTATAGTCTGAAGTCTGGGAGTATGACTCCTCCAGCTCCGTTTTTCTCTCTCAAGATTGCTTTGGCTCTTTGGGGTCTTTTGTGTTTCCATACAAATTGTGAATTTTTTTGTTCTCGTTCTGTGAAAAATGCCATTGGTAGTTTGATAAGGCTTGCATTGAATCTGCAGATATTCTTTAATTTGTCAGAATTTTGTCATTTTCCCCATATAGATCCCATACATAATTTGTGATACTTATAACTATTTCATGTTTTGGTGTTATTTTAAATGAAGTTATTTTTAAATTTCAAATTCCAATTGTCCCTTGTTGATATATAGGCAAGCAACTGACATTTGTATAATAACCTTGTATCCCATGACTTTTTTTTAATCCTTGATTATTAGTTCCAGGAAGTTTTCTCTCTAATGTTTGGAATTTTCTGCATAGACAAGTATGTCATCTAAACAAAGGCAGTTTTATTTCTTCCTCCCCAATTTGTGTGCAGTTTAGTTCTTTTTCTTGTCTTTTTACACTGTTCTAGGGCTTCCAGTACCATCTTAAATTGGAGTGATGAGGGACCATCCTTGCCTTGTTCTTTATCTTAATGACAAAGAATCTCATTTCCCTCCATTCATTATGATGTTAGCTGTATATTTTTGTAGATATTCTTTATCAAGTGATAAAGTTTCTCCTCAATTCCTGTTTGGCTGAGAGTTTTTATGATAATTAGATACTGGATTTTGTCAAATGTTTTTTCTTCATCTGTTGATATAATCATATTTTCTGTTTCACCTTTTGACATGGTTGGTGAAATTGACTGCATTTCAAATATTGGACCAGACTTACATAACTGGAGTAAATCCTACTTGGTATAATTAATGTATGATTCTTTTTACACCTTATTAGATTTGATTGACTAAGGAATTTTGGATTGATTTTCATGAGGTATATTCATCTATAGGTTTTTCATAATGTGTTTCTTTGGTTTTAGTTTTAGTGTAATGCTGGCCTTGTATAATGAGTTAAGAAGTGACTCCATGCTTCTATTTTCTGAAATAAATTGTGGAAAATTGATGTCACATAATTTTTAAAAGTTTTGTGGAATTCACCAGTGAAACCATCTGGGTCTGGTCATTTCTTTTTTGGAAGGTGAGTAATTACTGATCTAAACACTTTAATAGATTTAGCCCTATTCTGATTATTTCTCTGTCCGTGAGTTTTGGAAATTTGTATATTGCAAGGAGCAGTCCCATTTCATCTAAGCAATAAAATTTGTTGGCATGGTGTTATTTATAGTATTCCTTTATTATCCTTTTAATGTCCATGGGATCAGTAGTGATGATATCTCTTTCAGTTCTGATATTAAAAATTTGTGCAGTCTCTCTCTTTTTCTTGGTTAGATTGACTAGAAGTTTATCAATTTTATTGATCTTTTCAAAGAAACAGCTTTTGGTTTCACTGATTTTCTCAAACGTTTTCCTGTTTTTAATGTCTTTGATTTCTGTTTTAATTTATATTTTCTTTATCATTTTTTACTTTAAATTGCTCTTCTTGTTCCCTACTTTCCTAAAATGGAAACTTAAATTATTGATTTTATGTATTTCTTCTTTTCTGATACATGCACTTAATGCTATAAATTTCTCTCTAATCAAATCACTGCTTTCATTGTGCCATAAATCCTGATAAGTGGTATATTCAATTTCATTTAGTTCATAGTATTTTTTAATTTCTCTTGAGACTTCTTTTTTGACCCATGTGTTATATAGAAGTGTTGTTCAATTTCCAATTAATTGAAGATATTTCAGTTATTGTTATGTTATTGATTTCAAATTTCATTCCATTGTGGTCTGAGAACATAGTTTCTATGATTTCCATTCTTTTAAAGTTGTTAGGGTGTGTTTTATGGCCCAGAGTTTGGACTATTTTTGTCACTAATTCATGCAAGCTTGAAAAAGCATGTATCTGCTGTGTTTGGATGGAGTACTCTTTAAATATCAATTATATCTAGTCAATTGATGTACTGATCAGGTCAACTCTAACCTTATTGATTTTCTCTCCATTTGATCCATCAATTACTAAAGAAAGGGCATTGGCATCTGTGATGATAATTCTGGATTTGTCTATTTTTCCTCCTAGTTCTATCAGATATTACTTCATACTCTATTGTCTGGTGCATACACATTTAGAATTGGTATTTCTTAGACAATTGGTTTCCTTAATCATTATAAAATGCCATGTTTATCCCGGTTAATTTTCATTCTTTTGAAAGGTGCTTGGTTTGAAATTAATATAGCTACTCCAGTTTTTTTTTTTCATTTCTATTATAAAGGTATATTTTCCACCATCACTTTACTTTTAACCTATCTGAGTCTTAATATTTAACATTTTTTGTATTAACATGTAGTTCTATCTTATTTGTTCTCTTTTAATTTGTACTGTTTTTAATTGTGTGTTTAAAATATCTATATATAAAGTGGTTATTGATACAGTTGTATTAATATCTACCATGTTTCCAGGTCTTTTCTATTCATTGCAATTATTATTTCTTTTCCCTACCCTTTTTTTCAGCTTTCTGTGGTTGTAATTCAGTTTTTAATATGACTCCATTTTATCTCCTTGGTTAGCCTATCATGTAGGTTTATTCTGACTTTTTTAGTGGTTGCCCTAGAGCTTGCAATATACGTTTTTAACTAATCTAAATCCATTAAATAATGCTATATCACACCACATATAGTGTTGTTAACTTATAACAAAGTATTCCCAATTATCCATGTGCTACAAGCTCCCAATATATTGTTACTATTATTACTTTAAAGTTATCTTTTAGATTAATTAAGTAAATGAAAAATAAATATTTTATTTTATCTTTATTCCTTCTCCTATGATCTTCCTTTCTTTCTGTAGTTTGAGTTTCTGATCTATATAATTTTCCTTCTCACTGAAGAAGTTTTTAACATACGTTATGAAACAGGTCTGCTGGTGATGAATTCTGTCAGTTTGATTATCCGAGAAAGTCTTTATTTTCCCTTCACTTTCACTAGGTATACAATTCTGGGCTGGTAGTACTTTTCTTCTTTCAACAATTTAATATTTACCCCATTTGTCTCTTGCTTGCATGGCTTCTGATGAGAATTAATGATAATTCTTACCTTTGTTCCTCCATAAGCAATGTGCCCCCCCCGCCACACACACACATTCTGCTTTCTTTCAAGATTTTCATTAGTCTGTTGTTTATTTTTAGGTTTTTTTTTTTTAACTTTAAATATGACATGCGTTGGTGTAGATATTTTGTTATCTATCCAGTTTGGTGTTCCCTGAGCTTCCTGGATCCTTGTTTTAGTGTCTATCATTAGTTCTGGAAAATTCTTGGCCAAATCTCTTCCTCTCTGTTTTCTCTTACTTCTCTCATATCCCAATTAAATGTATGGGACATCTTTAGGAATCATACTATAATTTTCAGAAGTTCTGTTCTTTTTTTCACTCTTTTTTCTATTTGTAGTTCAGTGGATAATCTACTGATAAACTCGTCAAAGGCATTCTTCACTACTGTTACAGATTTTTGGATTTTCAGCATTTCCTTTTAGTTCTTTCTTAGAATTTTCCTCTCAGCTTCCATCCCCCTTCTGTTCTTACACATTGTCTGCTTTCTTCACTAGAGTCCTCTACATACTAACAATAATTATTTCCAATTCCCTGTCTAATTATTCCAACATCTGTGTCATATCTGAGTCTGTTTCTGATGCTTGCTTTGTCTCTTCAGATTGTGTTTTTGCCTTTGTCATGCCTTGTAGTTTTTGTTAAAAGTGGAACATGTTGCATCCCATAAGAGGAATTGGGGTGCCTGTAGCATTTAGATGTATGTTAATCTGGTGAGGACTCAGGCTGTGTTTAATGTTTGCTGTCACTGTAGATGTCAGAAACTTCCAATTCATTTAGCATCCATGCCTGTGTCTCCTCTGCTGGTTTTGGCTTTCCCTAAGAATTCCTGCTTGGGTAGAATGTGCTTGTTTCAGCCCTTTCCCATGTAGCCCGTGTCCTGATGTTGGAGGCTTGGAAGTAAAGAGTATGGAAGTAAGGGGTGGGGGATGGAAAAGCTCTATCATCTTAGGGTGACATCTCAGTACCATGGTGTGTCTGTGGCTCTGGGCTCTGACCATCACAAGGGTTTCCTAGTTTTTTTGTTTGCCCTATTAATTGAGAAGGAAGGGGTCAAGGGCTGAAGCAGGAGAAATGCCCTCCTTCCAGTCTTTTTCCCTAAAGCCTGAGTCTCTGTTGAGAAGCATGCTCTGGGGATATTTCACAATGTACTCTTGGCCTCCCTCTGCCAGAGCCACAGTGGATCTTTCTGGGTCTTAGCTGTGAGAATGCAGTGGGGTTCCTAGAGGTTAAACCCATGATATCAGGGTCACAGGAGTTCCTCACCCTTATGTTAGTCCACACTCAGCCTCCATCATCTTGTCAAAAATAATGATTTAGCATTTCTATGAGTTTATGACTCCCAGTAAGCACATTTCAACTGTGAGTCTCTGGATTTACCTGTCTCCTGAGATTTGGGGATGGGAGTTTGCCCTGCAACTTATGTTCCTCTATGGGTCCTAGAAAAATCTTTGACTTTCAATTTGATTAGCTTTTCCTTCTTATAAGGACAAGAATGACTATTTCCAAGATCTTTACATGTTGGAGCTGAAACCAAAAATTTTCTAAACTTCCTTTCAAACCTCAAATATTTCCAAAAAAGGAGAATCCAGCTCCTTGTCTTGCCTGGAATATTATAATTGTCCCCTAACTGATTCCACACTGCTATACTTTCACTCCAGCTCCCATACATTCTACATACCACCTGGAGAAGTATTTTAAAATGCAGATTAAATCAGTTCTCTCTCCTGCTTAAAGATCATCAATGGTGGTAATGGAAATTGAAGGGAAGGCTCTTCTTTGTAAACTTTTTAGATTTTACACATACAAAAGATGATGAAATAATCGCTAAGAAATATAAGATCCTGTGGAAAGAACAAAGAGATTTTGAGAGAGGGCCACAATTAGAGATGTTATAAAAGAGAAGATAAAAAACAGACGGATGCAGGACAAGGTGTGAGAGAAGCAGAGGATGTTGAAAGATGAGTTTGGGGATGGCTGGTCCTTGAGATGTGGTGGTACTGGGTGAACAAGTACAAGGGCACTGATGACTCCTCAGGATGCTGGGATGACATGGGAAGTGGGAGGCCCAAGTCCTCTGATGGACAATGATCAGATGAACACAGGAGGATGGCTGGAAAGTCTATCTAAGGAACAGTTAGATACTCAGATACACTCTACACTATAAGCATGAACACAGCAACCCTGACCTAGAGAATAAAAACACACTGCTCTATTTAAAATGGATAACAAACAAGGACCTGCTGTAGAGCACATGGAACTCTCCTCGATGTTATGTGGCAGCCTGGATGGGAGGGGAATTTGGGGGAGAATGGATACCTGTATATGTATGGCTGAGTCGCTTTGCTGTGCACCTGAAGATGTTACAACATTGTTAGTCAGCTATACTCCAATATAAAACAAAAAGGTAAAAAAAAAAAAAAAACACAGAATAAGCTTGACTCCCTGAAGAGACTAAACAAGAGCTACTTAGGAAGCAGGCACTGATCAGAGCTGAAGGCAAGAATGAAGTACCACAGTGAAAAGAGGGAGGTTGAATGCACATGTACATACTCAACTGTTGTCTACATCCCATGATGTCTTAGGTGCTCAGTGGACATAGGAAGAAACAAGTGAATGAGTGAATAAATGAAAGATTTAACCAGTTGACTTCTGAATACTTATAGCTTTGTGGCTTTGAGACTGTACAATTTTTCCTAGTATTTTCCTAGAAAGAAAAAATTAATCTGAAAGATTGACTGTTAATTGGGGGAAAACATTAACAGTATAACAAATGTGGGATGAAAGATAATACCCAATTTCCTCTTCACTAGTAGGAGGCTATTTTATCCTGCTGATAGCTTAACTGTCTTGTGTATCTCTCTGCAGTGCACTTAAAATATAGATGGGTGAATTAGCTAACTCCTTTAGCATGACTATTAGTAAGAAAGGCCATCCAAACTTCTCCTATAGCAGCAGAGATCAATGATGATTTTAATAAAAGGGTAGCAATTTTGTTCAGGCCTTTCCCAGACCAAGAAAGTCAGAATTCAGATTATATTCACTAGTTCAAGAAATATGCTTGTACTTATGCCAGCATCCTCACTGCTTGTTTAATGCAAGCAGTGCATTAAAATACTAAAATACTCCTCTCATGTCTATACATCACTCAAATTAATAAAAGTCATGAGTACTTTTTAGTAATTTACATTTATCTGCACTGGACTTATTTTTAGAAGTCTAAGTTGGAAATCAGGGCAGGTAAATAGGATAATCAAAGTACAGCTCGAGAAAGGTCAATATCACTGATGGATGCAAAATTCTCTACCTGATATTAAACCGAACAGAACAATGTATAAAAACGAAGATGCATCATGATCAAATCAGATGTGTTCCAGAAATGTATATGGATTTGACATTTTAAAACATCAGCTAATATTATCAACACTAACCATGTAAGTCTCGATTTTTTTTTTTTTTTGGTCATCTCAATAAATTGAAAAAAGCATTTCGTAAAGATTCCCAATGGAGGGGCCCACATAAGAAGGAACAGAGGATGGACCAGCCAATGGCCAACCAGAAACTCAAGCCTTAGGCTTACAACTGACAAGGAACTGTTAAGGGTCAACTCTCCATGAGCTCAGAAGTGGATCCTTCACAGCTGAACTTTGAGATGAAACCACAGCCCTGGCCAACATGTTGCTTTCAGTTTTGTGAGGGATAATTAATTAAGCAAAGGATCCAGCTACATCATTCATGGACCTGACACTCAGGAACCATGCAATAATAAATGTATGTTGGGTGGTGCCATGTGCAGGGATCATATGCAGTATGTACCCTGCTTTTTCCCCTGGCACCTCAGAAGTGGCAGCAGGGTTTTTGGTCTTCTCTGTCTTGGTGCTTAGAATTTGTCCTAACTGCCTATGCATGCACTTATTTTTAGTCCTTTATAGTTTCTTTATATTCTGTTGCTGGAGGAGACATTTGTCCAAGTGTGAGAACTTCAGCAAAGGATCCCAGGTCCCAGGTACCAGCCTGTCTCACTTTCACACCGTCATAAAGAAGTCAAAAAATCAGGAGACCTTCAACATGGCAGAGGAGGCAGATGTGGAGATCACCTTCCTCCCCACAAATACATCAACACTACAGCTACATGTGGAACAACTACTACAGAACACCTACTGAATGCTGGCAGAAGATCTCAGACTTCTCAAAAGGCAAGAAACTCCCCACATACCTGGGTAGGGCAAAAGAAAAACACAGACAAAAGAATAAGGTTAGGACCTGCACCTCTGAAAGGGAGCTGTGACAGAGGAAAAATTTCCACACACTAGGAAGCCCCTTCGCTGGTTGAGACGGGGGATGGTGAGGGGGAAGCTTTAGAGCCACGGAAGAGAACACAGCAACAGGGGTGCAGAGGGCAAAGCAGAGAGATTCCCACACAGAGGATCAGTGGTGACCAGCACTCACCAGCCTGAGAGTCTTGTCTGCTCACCCACCAGGGTGGGTGAGGGCTGAGAGCTGAGGCTTCAGCTTTGGAGATCAAATCCCAGGGAGTGGACTGGAGTTGGTTGGGTGAACGCAGCCTGAAGGGGGCTAGTGCACCACAGCTAGCTGGGAGGGAGTCTGGGAAAAAGTCTGGACCTTCTGAAAAGGCAAGAGACCATTGCTTCAGGGTGCGTGAGGAAAGGGGCTTCCTGCTCCATGTGCCCACAGATGGCAGAGCACCACCTAAGCAAGCTCTAGACACAGGCGCAAGCCACAGCTATCATCTCGGACCCCAGAGGTGGACATGGACCACTACCACTGCTGCTGCTGCCACCAAGGTTCCTGTGTGCAAAGGCAGGTCACAACTCACACCCTCCCAAGAGGCTGTGCAGCTCACCACTGCCAGGGTCCCGTGATCCAGGGCCAAATTCCCTGGGAGAACACACAGCACACCTCAGGCTGTTGCATCTACATGCCAGCCTCTGTCACTGCAGGCACTCCTGGCATCCCAGTTATGACTACTGCACCCCTCCCTCTCCCTGGCCTGAGTGAGCAAGAGTCCCCTAATCAGCCACTGCTTTACCCCCTCCTGTCTGGGTGGGGAACTGACACCCTCAGGTGACCTACACACAGAGGTGGGGCCAAAACCAAAGGTGAGCCCAGGAGCTGTGCGAACAAAGAGAAAGGGAAATCTCTCCCAGCAGCCTCAGGAGCAGTGGATTAAATACCCACAACTGGCTAGGTAAACCCTGCCTCTGTGGAATACCTGAATAGACAATGAATGTTCCCAAAGTTGAGGCAGTGGACTTTGGGGAAAACTGTGGATTTGGGGTTTGCTTTTGGCTTTTAATTTGTTTTAGGTTTTCTTTATCTTAGTTTAGTTTTTAGTGTTTGTTTTCATTAATGGGTTTGTTTATTGATTTGGTTGCTCTCTTCCTTTTCTTTTTCTTTTTTTTCTCTTTTTGTGAGTGTGTGTGTTTCTTTATGTAATTTTGTCTGTTTAGTTTTGCTATCACCATTTGTTTTGGGGTTCTATATGTTCTTTTTAAAAATTTCTTGTTATTTTTGTTTGGTTTTCTTTTTTTTTTCTTCCTTTTCTTCCATGTTGTGTGGCTGGCAAGGTCTTGGTGCACCAGCCAGGTGTCGGGCCTGAGCCTTCAAGGTGGGAAAGCCGAGTCCAGGACATTGGACCACCAGAGACCTCCTGGTCTCATAGAATATTAATCAGTGAAAGCTCTCTCAGAGATTTCTGCCTTAAAACTAAGACCCAGCTCCACCCAAGGACCAGCAGGCTCCACTGCTGGACACCCAATGGCAAACAACTAGGAAGACAGGAACACAACCCCACCATTAGCAGATAGGCTGCCTAAAATCAAACTAAGTTCACAGACACCCCAAAACACACCACAAGACACAGTCTTGCCCACCAGAAAGACAAGATCCAGCATCATCCACCAGAAGAACACAGGCACAAATCCCTGCAAAAAACAAAACCCAAACACAGTAAGTTAAGCAAAATGAGAAGACGGATAAATGTGCAGCAGATGAAGGAGCAAGGTAAAAACCCACTAGACCAAAAAAATGAAGAGGAAATAGGCAGTATCCCTGAAAAAGAATTCAGAACAATGATAGTAAATATGACCCAAAATCTCAGAAATAGAATGGAGAAAATGCAAGAAATGTTTAACAAGGACCTAAAAGAAAAAAGAATGAACAAATGATGAACAACACAATAAATGAAATTAAAAATTCCCTAGAAGGAATCAATAGCAGGATAACTGAGGCAGAAGAACGGATAAGTGACCTGGAAGATAAAATAGTGGAAATAACTACCATGGAGCAAAATAAAGAAAAAGAATGAAAAGAATTGAGAACAGTCTCAGAGACCTCTGGGACAACATTAAATGCACCAACATTTGAATTTTAGGGGTCTCAGAAGAAGAAGAGAAAAAGAAAGGGACTGAGAAAATATTTGAAGAGATTTTAATTGAAAACTTCCCTAATATGGGAAAGGAAATAGTTAATCAAGTCCAGGAAGTGCAGAGAGTCCCATACTGGATAAATCCAAGGAGAAACACGTCAAGACACATATTCATCAATCAAAAATTAAATACAAATAAAAAATATTAAAAACAACAAGGGAAAAGCAACAAATAACATACAAGGGAATCCCCATAAGGTTAACAGCTGACCTTTCAGCAGAAACTCTGCAAGCCAGAAGGGAGTGGTGGGACATATTTAAAATGATGAAACGGAAAATCCTACAACCAAGATTACTCTTCCCAGCAAGGTCTCATTCAGATTCAACAGAGAAAATAAAACCTTTACAGACAAGCAAAAGCTGAGAGAATTCAGCATCACCAAACCAACTTTACAACAAATGCTAAGGGAACATCTCTAGGAAGGAAACACGAGAGAAGGGAAAGACCTACAAAAAACAAACCCAAAACAATAAGAAAATGGTAACAGGAACATACATATTGATAATTACCTTAAATGTAAATGGATTAAATGCTCCAACTAAAAGACACAGACTGGCTGAATGGATAAAAAAACAAGACCTATATATATGCTGTCTACAAGATTTTCCATGCAAATGGAAATCAAAAGAAAGCTGGAGTAGCAATACTCATATCAGGTAAAATAGACTTTAAAATAAAGACTATTACAAGAGACAAAGAAGGACGCTACATAATGATCAAGGGATCAAACCAAGAAGAAGATATAACAATTGTAAATATTTATGCACCCAAAATAGGAGCACCTCAATACATAAGGCAAATGCTAATAGCCATAAAAGGGGAAATCGACAGTAACACGGTAATAATAAGGGACTTTAACACCCCACTTACACCAATAGACAGATCATCCAAAATGAAAATAAATAAGGAGGCACAAGCTTTAAATGATACTTTAAATAGGACGGACTTAATTGATAATTATAGGACATTCCATCCAAAAACAACAGAATACACTTTCTTCTCAAGTGCACATGGGACATTCTCCAGGATAGATCATGCCTTGGGACACAAATCAAGCCTCAGTAAATTTAAGAAAATTGAAATTGTATCAAGTATCTTTTCTGATCACAATGCTATGAGATTAGATATCAATTATGGAAAAAAAGCTGTAAAAAAATGAAAACACATGGGGGCTAAACAATATTCTACTAAATAACCAAGAGACCACTGAAGAAATCAAAGAGAAAATAAAAAAAATACCTAGAAACAAATGACAATGAAAACACGACAAACCAAAACCTATGGGACAGCAAAAACAGTTCTAAGAGGGAAGTTTACAGCATACAATCCAGCAATCTTAAATAAACAACCTAACCTTACACCTAAAGCAATTAGAGAAACAAGAACAAAATAACCCCAAAGTTAGCAGAAGGAAAGAAATCATAAAGATCAGATCAGAAATAAATAAAAAAGAAATGAAGGAAACAATTGCAAGGATCAATAAACCTAAAGGCTGGTTCTTCAAGATGATAAACAAAATTGATAAACCATTAGCCAGACTCATCAGGAAAAAAAAGGAGAAGGCTCAAATCAACAGAATTAGAAATGAGAGACTACTACAAGACACTATATGCCAATAAAATGGACAATCTGGAAGAAATGGACAAACCCTTAGAAAAGTACAACCTCCCAAGACTGAACCAGGAGAAATAGAAAATATGAACAGGCCAGTCACAAGCACTGAAATTGAAACTGTGGTTAAAAATCTTCCAACAAGAAAATTTTTAAGCCCAGGACCAGATGGCTTCAAAGGTGAATGCTATCAAACATTTAGAGAAGAGCTAACACCCATCCTTCTCAAACTCTTCCAAAACATAGCAGAGGGAGGAACACTCCCAAACTCATTGTACAAGGCCACGATCACCCTGATACCAAAACCAGACAAAGATGTCACAAAGAAAGAAAACTACACACCAATATCACTGATGAACATAGATGCAAAAAAATTCATAAAATACTAGCAAACAGAATCCAACAGAACATTAAAAGAATCTCATGCCATGATCAAGCAGGGTTTATCCCAGGAATCCAAGGATTCTTCAGTATATGCAAATCAATCAGTGTGATACACCATATTAACAAATTAAAGGAAATAAAACATATGATGATCTTAATAGATACAGAAAAAGATTTCAACAAAATTCAACACCCAATTATGATAAAAACTCTCCAGAAAGTGGGCACAGAGGGAACCTACCTCAACATAATAAAGGCCATATATGACAAACACACAGCCAACATCATTCTCAAAGGTGAAAAACTTAAACCATTTCCTCTAAGATCAGGAATAAGACAAGGGTGCCCACTCTCACCACTATTATTCAACATAATTTTGGAAGTTTTAGCCACAGAAATCAGAGAAGGAAACAAATAATGGGACTATAAATTGGAAAAGAAGAAGTAAAATTGTCACTGTTTGCACATGACATGATACTATATATAGAGAATTGTAAAGATGCTACCAGAAACCTACTAGAGCCAATCAATGAATCTGGTAAAATAGCAGGATACAAAATTAATGCACAGAAATCTCCTGCATTCCTATACACTAATGACAAAAAATGTGAAAGAGAAATTAAGGAAACACTCCCATTTATCACTGCAACAAAAAGAATAAAATACCTAGGAATAAACCTACGTAAGGAGACAAAAGACAAAGACCTTTATGCAGAAAAATATAAGACACTGATGAAAGAAATGAAAGATGATACAAACAGATGGAGAGATATACCATGTTCTTGGATTGGAAGAGTCAACATTGTGAAAATGACTATACTACCCAAAGCAGTCTACAGATTCAATGCAATCCCTATCAAACTACCAATGGCATTTTTCATGGAACTAACAAAAAATTTTACAATTTGTATGGAAACACAAAATGTCCTGAATAGCCAAAGCAATTTTGAGAAAGAAAAACAGAGTTGGAGGAATCAGGCTCCCTGACTTCAGACTATACTACAAAGCTACAGTAATCAAGACAGTATGGTACTGGCACAAAAATAGAAATATAGATCAATGGAACAGGATAGAAAGCCCAGAGATAAACCCTTGAACCTATGGTCACCTTATTTTTGATAAAGGAGGCAAGAATAACAATGGAGAAAAGACAGCCTCTTCAGTAAGTGGTGCTGGGAAAACTAGATAGCTACACGTAAAAGAATGAAATTAGAACACTTCCTAACACCATAGAAAAAAATAAACTCAAAATGGATTAAAGACCTAAATGTAAGGTCAGATACTGTAAAACTCTTAAAGGAAAACATAGGCAGAACACTCTATGACAAAAATCACAGCAACATCCTTTTTGACCCACCTCCTAGAGGAATGGAAATAAAAACAAAAATAAACAAATGGCACCTAATTAAACTTAAATGCTTTTGCACAACAAAGGAAACCATAAACAAGACGAAAAGACAACCCTCAGAATGGGAGAAAGATTTGCAAGCAAAGCAACTGACAAAGGATTAATCTCCAAAATATACAAGCAGTTCATGCAGCTCAATATCAAAAAAACAAACAACACAATCCAATAATGGATGGAAAACCTCACAAAACCTAGACATTTCTCCAAAGAAGATATACAGATTGCCAACAACCACATGAAAGGATGCTCAATAACACTAATCATTAGAGAAATGCAAATCAAAACTACAATGAGGTATAACCTCACACCAGTCAGAATAGGCATCATCAAAAAATCTACAAACAATAAATGTTGGAGAAGGTGTGGAGAAAAGTGAACCCTCTTGCACTGTTGGTGGGAATGTAAATTGATACAGACACTATGGAGGTTCCTTAAAGAGCAAAAATAGAACTACCTTACCACCCAATAATCCCACTACTGGGCATATACCCTGAGAAAACCATAATTCAAAGAGTCATATACCACAATGTTCACTGCAGCACTATTTCCAATAGCCAGGGCATGGAAGCAACCTAAATGTCCATCGACAGATGAATGAATAAAGAATATGTGGCACATATATACAATGGAACATTACCCAGCCATAAAAAGAAATGAAATTGAGTTATTTGTGGTGAGCTGGATGGACCTGTAGTCTGTCATACAGAGTGAAGTAAGTCAGAAAGAGAAAAATAAATACCGTATGCTAACATATATATATGGAATCTAAAAAAAAAAAAATGGTTCTGAAGTACCTAGGGACAGGACAGGAATAAAGACACAAACGTAGAAAATGGACTTGAGGAAACAGAGAGGGGGCAGGGTAAGCTGGGACGAAGTGAGAGAGTGGCATGGACATATACACACTACCAAATGTAAAACAGACAGCTAGTGGGAAGCAGCTGCATAGCACAGGGAGATCAGCTTGGTGCTTTGTGACCACCTAGAGGGGTGGGATAGGGAGGGTGGGAGGGACATGCAAGAGGGAGGGGATATGGGGATATATGTATACGTATAGCTGATTCACTTTGTTATACAGCCGAAACTAACACAACGTTGTAAAGCAATTATATTCCAAGAAAGATATAAAAAAAATTATATTTACAGCAACAAAAACAAAAAAATATATATGTTGATTTCAGCCACCAAGTCTGTGATACTTTGGTATCTAGCAATAGATAACAAACCCAGCAGCTAAATGAACCAAATCCACCTGGTGATAGAAAGGTCTGATGGTCATCTCAATCCAAAGACCCTCATGTCCAGGGAAGACTCAACCACATCAAATGCAGGTGAAGTGAAGACAAAAACAGTTAAGGCAATCTTTGGCAAAGTTAGGGAAAATAGGGACAAATTTTTTTTCAAAGTAGGGAAGGTGAGTTACACTTCCAGAATGATAACATTAGGATTTTGGCAGACCAAATCTCCAGTAAAACTTGTGAAAAGTATTTTAAAATGTATAATCATTTAATGTTTCTAGAAGTGGCCCTGAGGCCACACAATGATTGATGAAACAAGTATTTGAGAAAATCTCCTAGAACTCGATAAGAACAGTGAGTCTTGCATTTAAACCATGGCCTCCCTTGCCCTCTGGGCTCAGAGCAAAACAGGGCCCCCTGTAGAAGAGTGCAGGTGAGAACTGCTGGCTCCTGTTTCCAGCTACAAGTCAAGGGCTAAGACATCTTTCCAGGAGGAGCAGGACATCCACATTCCTGTCTCCCAGCTACTTGTTGCAAAGGCCATGTTCTGGGTAACTGCAGCTGAGAAATCAGAAATGCATTCTCCCACCTGACTCCCACTTGTGGGCTGACGATCTACCCTGGGCAGGTAGCACTGAGACTCCTGGGATTCCAGTCACCCTCACCCTGGCTCACGCATAAGGTGGAAATGCCACCCTAGAAGACAGGGGGTCATGGAAAAAGACAGAGTGAACCTGCTAAATCCACTGCCATCCCAAGTGACTGTGTATAAGCCCAAAGGCAAGCCTCCTGGGAAGCAGCAATAGAGGGTTCCCACCACGGGGGAAATTAATTTCTCAAGAGTAACTCAGCCAGTCAATATCAAGCACATAATAGCAAGCAGCACTCAGATTGCTGTGATATTTTATCTAAAATGCCCAGTTTCCAACAATAAATGATACATCTTTTCCCCAGCCTCTTTCTCCAGTGGGCCTGTGTCTTTGTGATGATAACATGCATCTCTCTCTCAGCTTCCGTTCTGGGTGACAGCAGAAGTGTCTGCACGTTCCAAAAGTTCTCTGCGTTTTCATCTCAGTGATGGCCTTGCTGATTTTCTCAGGCCCCACTACTGGAAACCTATGAGCCATCCCTGAATTTCTCCTTTCTTTCATCTCAAAGGAAATGTGCCTTGATTCAATCTCTCTGACCTGTCTGAGCTGCCCCCTCACATGACACCAACCTCCTAACTGTGCGGTGTGAGCATCCTTTACCATCCTGGCCAGATCCTGGCCACGTCTGCAGGCTTAACCCCAGCCATGGCATTTTCACTCCAGCAACACTGGGGTTCACGCTCTTTGCCAGGGATCCCATCCAGTTTATGAAAGCCAGCTCCCAGTTCAGAGCTATCACCTCCTCTGACCCCATGGCACCAAGTCCCGTTCATGCTTCTTTTATCTTCGTCTCCTAAAGTATACTAATGCTTAATAAATGTTTATTACTGAATGTTTTATTATTTGAGTAAACTTGTGTGTGTTTCTCTTTAAAAGTAACACCAGTGCAGGATATCAATCCCGGAACTCATGAAGAGCATCCATTATAACAACTCTACTAGTAAAATAACCTAAAACATTTAAAATCATTAGATAATCTAATATGACTGAATGATTCCATTTATTGGAAATGTGTGGTTTTTACATGTGCACAAATAAATAAAATGAGAGAGATTCTCAAGAATGCTAACAGTTGTTAATTTTGTGTTATAGAATTTATGGTAGATTTCTCTATTTCTTTTTTTTTTTTTTTCGGTATGCGGGCCTCTCACTGTTGTGGCCTCTCCCTTTGCGGAGCACAGGCTCTGGACGCGCAGGCTCAGCGGCCATGGCTCACGGGCCCAGCCACTCCGCGGCATGTGGGATCTTCCCGGACCGGGGCACGAACCCGTGTCCCCTGCATCGGCAGGTGGACTCTCAACCACTGCGCTACCAGGGAAGCCCCTCTATTTCTTATATTTTGGTAAAATTTTAAAATTTTGAAATGAATATATATCATTTTAATATTAAATATTATAAATCTATTTTTGTTTTAGAAGGAAAAAATTGTTAGTTCAAGATGATTTAAAGTTTTACTTAAGAGAAATAGGCCAAGTAGGACCTAGCAGAGTTCAAATTGTTTGTCTCATGTTAGCGTTCATCTGGAAAATTTGCCCACACAATGTACATTTAAACTTGTATTTGAAAACTGAGGGATTTTTTTCCCATTTGTTTTAATCTAGAGGAATAGCAGATACGAAAGTAAAAGATGTAGAAAGTATTGATGAATGCCTAATTAGAACTAGGTGTTTTCACATGCATTAAATTAGTGAATACAATAATCTCCTGAAGCAGAAACTGATGACTCCCTATGACAGATGGGAAGGGACCACTCCTAGAAGGAAGAAAGGTCACAGTGAAAACTCAGAACCTCAAAACAAATACATATATATGTTCATTTTATATTTTCAAATCTTCTCAATTTTATAGCAACCCAACTTTTTAAATGTTAGGTTTAAAAACTGAATAGATAGAGAGATAGATGATTGATAGATAAATAAATACATGGATAGATATACAGATGAATGATAGAGTTCTGGGCTGAATTGTGTGCTCCCCAAATTAACAAGTTGAAGTCGTAACTCCCACTACCTCAGAATATTGTCTGTATTTGAAGACAGGCCCTTTAAAGAGGTGATTAAGTTGAAATGAGGTCCTAATCCAATCTGATTGGTGCCCTTATAAGAAGAGACTGGACACACAAAGGGGCCAAGAATGGGCAGGCGTAGAGGAAAGACCAGGTAAGGACACAGCAAAAAGGCTACTGTCTGCAAGACGAGGAGAAAAGCCTCAGGAGAGATAAAATCTGCCCTCACCTTGATCTTGGGCTTCTGGCTTTCAGAATCATGAGAAAATAAATCTGTTATTTAAGCCAACCAATCTGTGGTGTTGGGTGATGGCAACCTTAGCAACCTAACAGAGAAAGAGCTCATGCAAATGAGAGAGACATTTCAAATCCTCTGGACCCTCATTCTGCAGTTCCAATTATGTTTTGAAAAATAATATAAGGTAGGCACTCAGGGAAGAGTATATTATTAGAAGTTATTTTTATATTTTGCTCCTAACTGCACAAATAATTCTTACTGATAGATTGCCAAGATAATTTTTGTCAGTGGCTGATTTGTCTAGAAATAATTTAGCTTGCACACAAATTGCACCTATTGTAGTATCATCCTGCTTGGAGTTTCATCTTCTGAAAACAAAGGTTTCATTTTGATAATATAGGAATAACAGCTGTTATTGTTAGTGATCTGTCCTTGGAACAGAAAGTGTCTTCCTCACAGTAATAATCACCAGCAAAGGCTATAGGCTCACTTTGTCACAATCACATGGCTTATGTGACCAGCAATGGCCCTGCATAGATTTAGACTTATGAGCAAGTTCTTGAATAACAAGGTTTCTCTTCATGGCAATTCTAGTCTAATATATACATTTAATGGGTATTATTACGGAAACTTTTTTCTTATATGAATTGTTGGTGTCTGTTTGATGACTGTTCTTTCTTCATGGCACTGAATTTAACTTAATAATCCCATTAATGTTAATAGGAACTGCCAAGTTAAAACTCATGGAAGCAAATTAATATGCCCTGCAGTCCTTGGACATGACTTTGATACATTCTATATGATTAATCTCATTCACAGACGGACTTTATGTTGTTATAATTAGACATAATGAGATTGAATGCCTTCAGCAACTCAGGAATGGGGAGCCTAGCTCTTGGGTGGTTAATTCAGGAACTGTAACTAGCCAATCAGAAAAAGCAAAAAAGAAGTTCACAGAATGTTATAGAGTGATTCGATGCATTTGTAAAATGTCAGGCCTCCTGCCTTTGATTTGGCCAAGATCTCCTACACCTGCAGAAAATGACCCTGTTCTGGGTGCTTTCAAAGGAAGTGCAGGGTCCCAGTGCTTGCAGTGGACTCTGGAGAAGTCACCTGTGCCATCTCCCATTTCCCCAGAGGAGAGCAGAGCCCCTCCACGTCCTTGGGCTGTTTTAATCAGTGTCAGACCTTATTGGATCTAGGACTCAACTGAAACAGGCAAAGGATTTGCTGACTCTCAGAGATACTTTTGAGACTTGTTTAATGGAATTCAGAGAAGAGACTTGGGGAAGTTGGTGGAAGCAGGTCTCCCGTGGCTGCCTTTCCCCCGCACCGTCACTCCTCACCACCCACAAACTACCTGTGAAGTAACTGCATCCTCCCAGAGGCTCCTGAGCAGAGGCTGACCCCAGAGCAAAGCCCTGCTCAGACCTGCTGCCCCCAACTGTGCCGGCTGTTCTGTAAAACACCAAGGGGTCCTGTGCTCCCTTTTCTTTAATTATCTTCTCTTTTCTCCTTCTCTTTCAATTTAATTTCATTTTCTTTACGTGAGAGGTGAGATAAAGAACAGTCCAGGAAAAACAGAAGGGACCAAGTGCCAAATGCAGCAGTGTTGACTAAAGCACCAGGGTCGCCCTTTGCTCCACTGTTCAAGGTGCTGAGTGGTTCCCTGCCTTGTCTCATTTACCCAGAGGAAAGCCTTCTTTCCCTATTTTGGGATAGTAAGTATCACCGTTCATCCCCCACCCAGATGTGAGAGGATGTGCTGGGACAGAAGTTACATTTGCCCCATAGCGACGGGGTGAGTCCTGCGGTTGCAGCTGAGAACTTGAGGATGAAGGAGGAGACTTTGGACCAGGAGTGAGGGCTCATCCAGCCGCTGTCGTCTCCATCCTCAGTGTTGTCTCTGTACCAGTTACCCTCCGAAATCCCTTGGACAGCCACCTTCTCACTGTGTCCTCACCTGGCCTGTTCTCAGTGTGGACACCTCTGGTCACTTCCTCTTCCTATAAGGACACCAGTCCTATTGGATCAGAATCCTACCCTTATGACCTAATTTAACCTTAATTATCTATTTAAAACCCCAATCTCCAAATACACCCCCATTAGAAGTTAGGGCTTCAACATAAGAATTATGAAGAGATGAAATTCAGTCCATAATAATGGGTTTCTCTTTTCATTCTGTTTTTTTTTTTTCTCCCCTGACACAAACTGAGTAAGATTCAACTTGTTATGTTATAGAGCTCCTTGACCTCCATGGACCCCACTGCTTTTAACATCAGCAAGTAGGAACTCTAGCACCTGCATCCTGAATTAAGTGAGATTTTAGTTGTTGGGAAAGCTTGCAGCTTCCTTGAGTAGGGGAATAAGAATGAAATTAGTTTTAGGGGAAGAAAGAGTGTCATTGGTACTGAGTATAAGACTGGGAGTGTGTGTGGATGGAATGGCCTCAGATCACACACACTGAAGCTAAAACAAAGGGGCAGGGAGCCCGGCAGCCCCAGTGGTGCCCAAGTGTCCTGGAGCTGCGGGCAACAGAGACAGGAAGAAGCAGCCATGTGCTTCCAGATTAGGAGTCGAGATAAGAGACTCAGAATCCAAGCTTAATTGTAGGAAAACCCTTTGTGCTTTGTGGTTGAGAACTTGTTAGAGGCCTGCAAATTGAGGCCTCAGCCTCTTTAACTGAAAAGATGAAGACCAGTGACCCGCAAAGTGATATTCCCAAGTCACATGGTGACCTTGGAGTTCATCCATTTTTGATGCCTGGTAGGGTTAGAGGAGGAAAGACTCAGAGGCATTTAATCAGCATCTCCAACAAAGGCACAGATAAACACAGCAGGAACCAGTGTTTTGACCATCTCTTTGTCCAATGACCTGAGGGCAGAGTTAAGAGGGTTCGGGGAAAGCAATACATCAGACACAGTGGCTGAAATAAATACAGGCCCCCCAAAAAGAAGAGTGAAATCACACCTCACCCAACACACCACTGGAGGGGAACCACGGCCTCCCCTCACTCCCAAGAAGAGCCGCCAGAAGAGAGAGTGGTTAAATGCCCTCAGCTGTCCCCAGGAGGTGGTAGGACTATAATCAGCACTTGGACATCCAGCCTGGCGCTCAGGACTCACATCAGAATTACATCTCTATGTCCCTCCAAATGCGTGTGGTTATTACAAATCCTGGTATCATCCTTGCAGCTGTTTTCTAATCGCACAAGTTTGCAGGAAATAACTCAGTTCTGCATATGTGCATGCTTGTTTCCTCACCAGAATTTAAAAGAAAAAAACCCTAAAAACTCAAACTCTTCCAATCCGAATTGCAGGCCTGTCTGAGGTCACGAGAGAGGGGAAATGGGAATCAGTCCAGAGGCAAGGAAGCGGCTGGCAGCAGGAGGGAGACAGATGGGACAGCCGGAAAAATGCAGAAAACCCAGAGTCAGAGGAAAGAGTCAGCGAGAGAGAATAGGAGTTGGGAAGATGACCGAGGACCAGTGAGACAGATGGAGGGCTGGTGGTAGAGAAATCCATCCCAGAGAACTCCAGCCTTCTCCAGGAGGGAAGGAAGAGACACCAGAGTTCACCTCCTCCAGGTATTCCAACAGCAAACCCTTCCTTGGGCTTAATGAAACTTTTCCAAAACTTACCAGCAGTCTCAGGCCATCTCAGTGAAGGGCCTGATGTACCCATCACTGGCAAGTCCCCTTGCCCAGAGCCTGGTTCAGAAATGGCTCTTGAGTTAATCCCGCTTCCAATGACAAGGGCTCTGGGTCCCTGGGGCAGGCCCAAGGCCCGGCTGCCCTCCACGGGCACACCGTCAGCTCCCAGCGTGCTGGATCTTTGTGTGTTTTCTTTGCACCCATTCAGTGCCTCTTCTTTGCACTCCCAGCAGTCAGCAACTTGACGTGTGGGAGAAGGACCTCACATCATGGTCCCGGGCAGCAAGCGTGACTCAAACACCCCCTGTCCTCCTCCCTTGCTCATCCCTCCCTGGACAGAGAAGTTACCCAGAGCAACAACCATGCTGCCGTGAACAACCACTCCAGGAGTCTTCAGGAGGGCTGGGCTTGGGTTTCTGTCTTAACACCCTCAGCTCTGTGTCTGAGACCAGACAGGCCTCCAAGGACAAAGCGCTTCAGACCAGACAGGTCTCCAAGGACAAAGCACTTGGCACAGTGGAAGGCACCAGCAAGAGTTCTGAGTTAAAACCCTCGAGTTTGAAGGTAAAGAACCTCTCTGACCCTCTATGCAAAAAGGAGCAAGTTAGCAACAAAGGATCTGGGGGATCTGTCTCTTGATATGCAATAAGAAGGAATAATTGTTATGGTCTATATTCAGCCAGTTTTCCCCAAAGTTGAATTTTGATCCTCCCCACACAAAATTTTGATGGGGCCCCTACTTTGCTTTTGAAAGCCTCTGGGCATCTCACAAACAGAGTGGACCTTTCATATATACATATATACGTACATATATATATATACATATATGCAGACCTCCTTTCTTACATACAATGTAGTCAGGGTGGGCAAGCTCTCCCATGGGAGACTGTCCCTCCTCCACTCTGCTCGGCCCCTGGCCCTCATCCCTCTCATCCTAGCATCTAGGAAGATAGGAAACTCAACTTCCAGCATCTCAGATCTCCAAAGTGATTACGGAGTTTCATAAAACCTATCATTGGGCCCAGTATTCTGCTGAACACATGAAAATGAATGCAATCAATAAAAACAGTATCCAGAAGGCAGAGAGTCAAGTTTTCACTTTTTGCAAACCCCATAGAGCCCCACAATTAACACATGCTTCACAGAGATGTGTTTGAATTAAAATTTTCATGACATCACAAGGCCTTGTTTTCATTTGGTTTTGACAGCTCTAAATAGAAACGAGCATGTTTGTAAATCAAACAGATTGGTCTTCAAACCCTAGTTCCTCCACATCCTAATATTTTGGCTTTTGTGAACCTGTTTCCTCATCTAGAGAATGGAAACAATAATAACTGCTTCAGAGGGACTGTGACCCAAAATTGAGATCATGTGTGTGAAATTACCTACACACTTCTTACTACAGAGCAGGCAAATATTAAACTAAAACCTCCTTCCTTCCTTCCTTGGGGACACAAAGGAATAAGAATATTAAAATTCACTCTCACTCCTCAAACACAATGTTCTTTAGTGTATGATCTCTTTCTAAAACCAGAGCTCTCATAATTAAAGAAAATCATAGCAACTAATTATTTTTATTTTGGAGGAGAATTAGTAGAGCCACATTTCCAAAGCAATAAATGGAAACAATGCCACAGCAGAGGAGTTCAATTATTTAAAAGAATGTCTCTTTCCAGATCCTGGCTGATGAAAGGAGAAGATTTAGGTAAAGCAAAAATGGTAGCAAGAACCCAAGCAGAGGAAGAAATTTGCTAAATAAAAGAACCCCAATGAAATGTTACTGTCTGCAGGAGATACTCATATCTCCAAATACTTTTTTCTTTTTGTTTGTTTGTTTGTTTGTTTCCAGGGCAGTATTTTATTAGGCACAGATGTTTCTCAGGGGACTTGCCTGCTTTGCTATCTAAAAGATGGGGCTCTAAACCTGTTGTTCCAAATTGAGCCCATGTACGGGGATGGCAGGGAGAATGAAGCACTAGGGGGAGGTGTGTAAGTGCTGGTCCTACAGCCCATTTCTCCCCACCTGGAACCACCTTCTGACCCTGCTATGCATGTCAGGCTCTATACATCCCCATATGCCAAGGGAAAATAACTTCAGGAGAATCTGTGAAAGCAGGTGTACTTTGAGAGTTTCTGCTCCAGTACCCAGACTTCTAGGTGGTGGTGCTTGTAGTTTTCACCTTGTTTTTGAGCTCTAGCTATGTGCCAATCATCATCCGAGGTGTCTCCCCTGCATCATCTTATTTAATCCTCAAGACAATCCTGTGTGTTGGAATTTTACCCCCCTGTGATAGACAAAAGCTGAAGCTCAGAAAATTCAAGGCACTGGGGTTGAACTCAGGCTTTCAGATTTAAAAACCCATGCATTTTTTACCACTTCAATCTTGCACCAATTGCAGGGTCCAAGCCTTTCTAGTTCCCTTCATGACTGATTGCATCCCTGGATTTCTCTCCAATGACCACCTTTCTTTAGGGTCATGGCCCCACCTCCCCCCACTGCCACTTCCCCCAGGTCTCCATGCTTCCCCATCTCTCTGCATACCTCTGACTTCTAGACCCTGACCTTGCAGCTCCTACACGGCACCTATATGCGGTAGTAAACAACATCCTCAACAATACTGCAGCTGTGAAAATAGCAGCAAGTTCAGGCAGTTCCTTACTTACATGAGCTGCAAGGCCATCGTATGATGCAAGCAAACCTGCAGGTAGGACGGTGCAGTTTGACAGAGGGTCATATATCTCATGAGTCCTCTGCTTCTCTGACTGAAGCCAAACGTCATCCGGGAGCAGCTGGAGGAACAGGTAAAGGGAACATTAAACCATCCTCTGTGAATGTGGATGCTTACTCTCACCTGTGAGATAAGAAATACCTGGCAGGGAGTTTCAGACTATGTTCCCAGGTAAGAATTTGGAGCAAAGAAATCCCATGTTCCACTCAAGGCTGTATCCACATGTTGGAATAGAATCAAGGCCAGTATCCAAAACTTTTCTTCCTCAATGTTTGAAGGTTTGTGGCTTTGGGAAAGTTAGAGAGGGAGAAGTCTTGTGCCTTTATGTTCTTTTGTTGTTGTTGTTGCTCTTTTTTTTAAATTGAAGGATAGTTGATTTACAATGTTGTGTTAGTTTCAGGTGTACAGCAAAGTGATTCAGTTCTTTTTCAGATTCTTTTCCTTTATAGGTTATTAGAAAATATTGAATATAGTTCCCTGTTCTATACAGTAGGACTTTGTTGCTTATCTCTTTTATATATAGTGGTGTATATCTGTTAATCCCAAACTCTTAATTTATCCCTCCATCCCCTTTTCCCTTTGGTAACCATACGTTTGTTTTCTATGTCTACAAGTCTGTTTCTGTTTTGTAAATAAGTTCATTTGTCATGCCTTTATGTTCTAACTGACAAAATTCAAGTAGTAATATTTACATCATGGAGTTGTTTTAAAGTATAAATAAGGCAATGTAAGTAAATGTATACAGCTAATTACTGACACAGACGAAGCCTTCCACAGGTAAATGTTTGTTGACTGCAACCATTCCCAATCTTACCACCCCATTTATACATAGGGAGCCAGGTTGACTCTTACAATAAATTAGTTTTAACTGGCCAGCATTTGGTGATGCATTGCCCAGATAGGGGACATGCCCGTTGGAAATTTTCACAATACATCATCTCCACCAACATGACATTTACCAATTTTCTAGTTTATTCTTTCCTTATAACTACCTATTGTTATTTAGATGTCATCTTCCCTGAATCTCACCAAAGGTAACAATTTTCTACATTCTTTTCTATTTCCTGGGTGAAATCTTTCCATCTGGTGAGCCTGGACTGCTTCTGTTGAGATGCTGATTCTCCTCCAGGGATGACAGATTCCCTTTCTAGGTGAATGCATGATGAGGTATGGCTTGGTCAGAGTCCCCTGCTGGTGGCCACCATTGGGTCCCCCCTGCACATCCTCTGGCCTCAGAGCCCCCATCGGTGCATGCAGCCTTCTGCCCATTAAGTGGCTCCAGAAGGCCAGCACCACCTCTGTGTGCAGGGTGTGAATGCCATTCAGAGACCTAGCACTGCTTCCTGGTCACTGATCTCTGAGCCCAGGTGTCCAGCCCCAGCTGGTGACTCTCGGGAATATAGGGGAAGGGAGAAGGGGCTGTTCCTCCTGGGATGCAGGGAAGGCATTGCATTGCCTTGGAGGTAGAGCTGTTTAGATAATTCAGCCTTTGAGCTGATTTTCCAACCACTGGCCTGAAGTTGGCCAGGAGGGGGATCCTCCATGTATGGCTGTCCGGTTCATGCCTCTAACCCCACAGCATTTAGCAAGAAAGTGAAATATGGGTGTGAGAGCTGCTCCCGGGCTGCCAACTCATCCCTGTGTTAGTCTGTGGGCTACAAAACACCACAGACTGGGTGGAGGAAGCAGTAGGAATTCATTGCATGTAGTTCTGGAGGCCAGAGTCCAAGATCAAGATGCCACACAGTTTGGTTCCCTGGTGAGAGCTCTCTTCCTGGGATGCTGAGAGCCACTTTCCTGCTGTGTCCTTGTGAAACAGAGAGAGAGAGAGAGAGAATGAGGAAACTCTCTGGAGTCTTTAGTGCCCTTCACATAAAGATACTAAGCCCATTATGAGGGTCTCACTCTCATGACTTCATCTAAACCTGATTAACCCCCAAAGACCTCAGCTCCAAATACCACCTCATTGTGGGTTAGGGATTCAACATTTAATTGAATTTAGGGGGGACCCAGTTCAGCCCATCACAGTATCCATCTCTGTATTCTTATCTGACCACGTGAGGCCCACTCCTGGTGCCCTGATTTTGAGGGATTTTCTGGCCGCCATCAGAGAAGCTGGTCCAAACCTCACGTTTCCAGGGTGGGTTAGCAGGCAGCCTTGTTGGCTTATTCTGAGATCTCAGCCCTGGACAGTTTTTCCATCCACACATCCCACCAGGGAGTGATATGTTAAAGCAGCTGGCCTGTGATCCATTCAACCCTTTGGGCATGAAGACCCCTGAGAAAGGAAGAGAAGGGAGCGGGTTGTCCAGTCCAGTCTCCTTGGCAACTGTGTCCATAGCAGGATGCTCCTATTGCCCAGCTAAAGTGTGACACAAAGCAAAGAAGCCCAGAATCTCGAGGCCTAGCTCCTGGAGAATGTCTTATAGACACACAACATTCTAGGGACTGCCCGTAGGTGCTTCAGGACTCCCCCTCCCACTGTGTCTCTGGCCTCGAGACCCCATCCACTGTTCTCATGCAGGGGTGCATGTCTGAAAAAGGAAGGGGGGCATGGGGAGCCCGTCCCCATGTCCCAGACTGCTCTTAGCTTTATCTGAGCCTCGAGATTGTCTTCGTCTCTCAAATTATCCCCAGATCTTGACACCCTGAAACTCTGGTTGGTGGGAACCTGATCTGGCAACCAGATCTCATGCCAGCTCCCAACAGAATCAAAAATGACAGAAATTTGCAAAACGTATAGCCCAGGGATGGTACCATTTTCTGTTTCATAGCACTGCCAAGGGTGCTTTAACATAACATTTTTTCTTGGGTCTTTTCTCCAGGCTCTTGGAGGGAGGAGCAGTTGGAGTGTGTGTTTAGTGTGCCACACTGAAGCTGGATCCTCCTCGCTGCCTTTAATGATGTCCTTATCTTTCCCTCTGCTGGGTGACAAAAGTACATTTCAGATGAAAGCAGAATCTGTCACCTTTATCAGCACCATTTTTATTAGACAGAAACCAGTGATACGAGTCAAAGTGATAGAGCCCTGTGAGCCGGGGCTTAAAGCAACTTTTCATAATGGAAAGCTGAATAGTAAAGTTCCCAGTGTAGACAGAACGTGTGCACCTGAGAAATCAGAAAAGGCAAACTGGTCAATTGTCACTAGATGATTCACATGCAACTGTGTGGTGCCTGCAGCTCAGATACCTTCCACATTTCAGGAGTCCCTACAAGTGGCTGACACCTTTCTGTCTCTCTCTCTTTGGTGTAAGGCTCTCCTAGGAGTGTCTGAGGCAGAGCTGCACCCAGCCAAGCAGATGGGGGACAGCACATAGAGAACTCACCTGTGCCAGGTGAGAGCATCAGACGTTGGCGAGGGCGTCACTTTATTCATCTAAAGGAGTCACGTTATTGGACACTTGCCAACATACGAGACGCATTACACACTGTTTTGTTTTCTTTTGGGTTTTAGTGAAAAAAATTTATTTTTTAAGGCAGGTTTAAGTTTGCAGAAAAATTTAGGGGAAAGTACAGAATGTCCAGAGAGTTTGCCTATACCTCACACTCACCCCTCATGCACAGTTTCTCCCAGTAACATCTTACATTCCTGTGGTACATTTGCTACAAGTGGTGAGTCAATAACATTAACTAGAGTCCATAGTTTACATTAGAGCTCACACTTTCTATGAGTTTTGACAAATGGATAATAACATGTATCCACCATTACAGTATCTTACAGAATAGTTTTACTGCCCTAAAAACTCCTCTGTGATCTGTATGTTTATCCCTCCCCCAACTCCTGGCAACCACTAATATTTTTATTATCTTCATAGTTTTGCTTTTTGCAGATGTCATGTTATTAGAATCATAAAATATGTAACCTTTCAGATTGCTTCTTCCCCTTAATAATATGCATTTAATGCTCCTCATTGTGTATTTCTGTGGCTTGATAGCTCATTTCTTTATAGCACTAAATAATATTCCATTGTCTGGATGGACCATGGTTTATCTATCTGTCATCTGCTGAAGGACATTGTGGTTGTTTCCAAGTTTTGGCAGTTATGAATAAAACTGCTACAAACATCTGTGTGCAGTTTCTTTTGTGTGCATAGTTTTCAGTTCCTTCGGGTAAATACCATAGAGAGAGATTGTTGGATCTTATGAAAATAGTAAGTTTAGTTTTGTGAGAAACTGCAAACTGTCTTCCAAAGTAGCTGCACCATTTTTTATCACCACCAGCAGTGAATGAGAGTTCCCATTGCTCCACATTCTCAGCAGCATTTGGTGATGTCAGTGATCTGGATTTTGGCCATTCTGACAGGTGTATAGTGGAATCTCACTGTTGTTCTAATTTGCATTTCCCTGATAACAAATGATGTGGAATATCTTTTCATATGTGCATTTGCCATCTGTGTATCCTCTTTGTGAGGTGTCTTTTCAAACTTTTCCCTTTTATTAATTTTTGTTGTTGTTGTTATTTTTTTACTGTTGAGGTTTAAGACTTTTAAAATATATTTTGGATACCAGTCCTCCATCAGATAGGTGTTTTGAAAATATTTTCTCCCATCCTGTGGCTTGTATTTGCATTCTTTTAACAGTGTCTTTCACAGAACAGACGTTTTAATATTAATGAAGTCAAACTTACCAATTCTTATTTCATTGATCATGCTTTTGGTGTTATATGTAAGAAGTCATCTCCAAATCTAATATCTCCTGGAATTTTCCTCTGTTACCTTCTGGGAGTTTTATAGTTTTCATCTTACATTTAGATCTATGCTCTATGTTAAGTTAGTTTTTGTGAGAAATATAAGCTCTTTGTCTAGATTCACTGTTTTGTTTTTCTTTCAGCACGATTTGTTGGAAGAACTAACCTTCCTCCGTTGAATTGCTTTTGACCCTTTTTAAAACACTTTTAAAAAATTAATTCTCAAGATAGCCTCATCCAGCAAAGGGCAGACAGCAGAAGCAAGAAGAACTACAATCCTGCAGCCTGTGGAACAAAAACTACATTCACAGAAAGATAGACAAGATGAAAATGCAGAGGGCTATGTACCAGATGAAGGAAAAAGATAAAACCCCAGATAAACAACTAAATGAAGTAGAGATAGGCAACCTTCCAGAAAAAGAATTCAGAATAATGATAGTGAAGATGATCCAGGACCTCGGAAAAAGAATGGAGGCAAAGATTGAGAAGATGCAAGAAACGTTTAACAAAGACCTAGAAGAATTAAAGAACAAGCAAACAGAAATGAGCAATACAATAACTGAAATGAAAAATACACTAGAAGGAATCAATAGCAGAATAACTGAGGCAGAAGAACGGATAAGTGATCTGGAAGACAGAATAGTGGAATTCACTGCTGTGGAACAGAATAAAGAAAAAAGAATGAAAAGAAATGAAGACAGCATAAGAGACCTCTGGGAAAACATTAAACTCAATGACATTCACATTATAGGGGTCCCAGAAGGAGAACAGAGAGAGGAAGGACCCCAGAAAATACTTGAAGAGATTATAGTTGAAAACATCCCTAACATGGGAAAGGAAATAGCCCCCCAAGTCCAGGAAGTGCAGAGAGTCCCATACAGAATAAACCCAAGGAGAAACATGCCGAGACACATAGTAATCAAATTGGCAAAAATTAAAGACAATGAAAAATTATTGAAAGCAGCAAGGGACAAATGACAAACAACATACAAGGGAACTCCCATAAGGTTAACAGCTGATTTCTCAGCAGAAACTCTACAAGCCAGAAGAGACTGGCATGACATGTTTAAAGTGATGAAAGGGAAGTATCTACAACCAAAATTACTCTACCCAGCAAGGATCTCATTCAGATTTGAGGGAGAAATCAAAAGCTTTACAGAGAAACAAAAGCTAAGAGAATTCAGCACCACCAAACCAGCTTTACAACAAATGCTAAAGGAACTTCTCTAAGTGGGAAACACAAGAGAAGCAAAGGACCTACAAAAACAAACCCAAAACAATTAAGAAACTGGTAACAGGAATATACATATTGATAATTACCTTAAACATAAATGGATTAAATGCTCCAACCAAAAGACACAGGGTCACTTAACGTATATAAAAACAAGATGCGTATATATGCTGTCTACAAGAGACCCACTTCAGACCTAGGAACACATACAGACTGAAAGTGAGGGAATGGAAAAAGATATTGCATGCAAATGCAAATCAAAAGAAGGTTGGAATAGGAAATTCCTATCAGATAATGTAGACTTTAAAATAAAGAATGTTACAAGAGACAAGGAAGGACACTAAAATAACAATCAAGGTACCAATCCATGAAAAAGATGTAACAATTATAAATATATATGCACCAAACATAGGAACACCACAGTACATAAGGCACCTGCTAACAGCTGTAAAAGAGGAAATCGATAGTAACACAATAAGAGTGGGGGACTTTAACACCTCACTTACACCAATGGTCAGCTCATCCAAAATGAAAATTAACAAGGAAACACAAGCTTTAAATGACACAATAGATCAGATAGATGTAATTGATATTTATAGGATATTCCATCCAAAAACAGCAGATTACACTTTCTTCTTAAGTGCACATGGAACATTCTCCAGGATAGATCAACTCTTGGGTCAAAAACCAAGCTTCAGTAAATTTAACAAAAGTGAAATCATATCAAGCAACTTTTCTGACCACAATGCTATGAGACTACAAATCAATTACAGGGAAAAAAACGTAAAAAACACAAACACATGGAGGCTCAACAATACGTTACTAAATAACCAAGAGATCACTGAAGAAATCAAAGAGGAAATCAAAAAATACCTACAGACAATGACAACGAAAATACAATGATCAAAAACCTATGGGATGCAGCAAAAGCAGTTCTAAGAGGGAAGTTTAGAGCAATACAAGCCTACCTCAAGAAAAAAAGAAAACTATCAAATAAACAATCTAAACTTACACCCAAAGGAACTAGAGAAAGAAGAACAAACAAAACCCAAAGTTAGTAGAAGGAAAGAAATCATAAAAATCAGAGCAGAAATAAATGAAATAGAAACAAAGAAAACAATAACAAAGATCAATAAAACTAAAAGCTGGTTATTTGAGAAGATAAAATTGATAAAACATTAGTCAGACTCATCAAGAAAAAGAGAGAGAGGACTCAAATCAATAAAATTAGAAATGAAAAAGAAGAAGTTACAACAGACACCACAGAAATACAAAGCATCCTAAGAGACTACTACAAGCAACTCTATGCCAATAAAGTGGGCAACCTGGAAGAAATGGACAAATTCTTGGAAAGTTATAACCTTCTAAGACTGAAATAGGAAAAAATAGAAAATATAAACAGACCAATCACAAGTAATAAAATTGAAACTGTGATTAAAAATCTTCCAAAAAACAAAAGTCCAGGACCAGATGTCTTCACAAGTAAATTCTATCAAACATTTAGAGAAGAGCCCATCCTTTTCAAACTCTTCCAAAAAACTGCAGGGGAAAGAACACTCCCAAACTCATTCCATGAGGCCACCGTCACCTTGATACCAAAACCAGACAGAGATACTAAAAAATAGAAAATTACAGACCAATATCACTGATGAAGATAGATGCAAAAATCCTCAAGAAAATACTAGCAAACAGAACTCAACAACACATTAAAAGGATCATACATCACGATCAAATGGGATTTATCCCAGGGATGCAAGGATTCTTCAATACATGCAAATCAATTAATGTGATACACCATATCAACAAACTGAAGAATAAAAACCATATGATCATCTCAATAGATGCAGAAAAAGCTTCTGACAAAATTCAACACCCATTTATGATAAAAACTCTCCAAAAAGTGGGCATAGAGGGAACCTACCTGAATATAATAAAAGCCTTATACAACAAATGCACAGCATACATCATCCTCAACAGTGAAAAACTGAAAGCATTTCCTCTAAGATCAGGAACAAGACAAGGATGTTCACTCTCACTACTATTATTCAACATATTTTTGGAAGTCCTACCCACAGCAATCAGAGAAGAAAAAGAAATAAAAGGAATACAAATTGGAATAGAAGAAGTAAAACTGTCACTGTTTGCAGATGACATGATACTATACATAGATAATCCTAAAGATGCCATCAGAAAACTACTAGAGCTAATCAATGAATTTGGTAAAGTTGGAGGATACAAAATTAAGGCACAGAAATATCTTGCATTCCTATACACTAATGATGAAAAATCTGAAAGAGAAATTAGGGAAACACTCCCATTTACCACTGCAACAAAAAGAATAAAATACCTAGGAATAAAACTACCTAGGAAGACAGAAGACCTGTATGTAGAAAACTATAAGACACTGATGAAATATATTAAAGATGATACAAACAGATGGACAGAAATACCATGTTCCTGGAATGGAAGAAGCAATATTGTGAAAATGACTATAATACCCAAAGCAATCTACAGATTCAATGCAACCCCTATAAATTTACCAATGTCATTTTTCACAGAACTAGAACAAAAAACCTTAAAATTTGTGTAGCGACACAAAAGACTGTGAATAGCCAAAGCAGTCTTGAGGGAAAAGAAAACAGAGCTGGAGGAATCAGACTCCCTGATTTCAGAATATACTACAAAGCTACAGTAATCAAGACAGTATGGTACTGGCACAAAACCAGAAATATAGATGAATGGAACAGGATAGAAAGCCCAGAGATAAATTCACACACCTATGGTCAACTAATCTATGGCAAATTAGTCAAAGATATACAATGGAGAAAAGACAGTCTCTTCAATAAGTGGTGCTGGGGAAAACTGGACAGCTACATGTAAAAGAATGAAATTAGAACACACCCTAACACCATTTACAAAAATAATCTCAAAATGGATTAGAGACCTAAATGTAAAACTGGACAGTATAAAACTCTTAGAGGAAAACATAGGAAGAACACTCTTTGACATAAATCACAGTAAGATCTTTTTTGACCCACCTCTTAGAATAATGGGAAAAAAAAATGGGATCTAATGAAACTTAAAAGCTTTTGAATAGCAAATAAAACCATAAACAAGATGAAAAGATAACCCAGAGAATGGGAGAATATATTTGCAAACAAATCAACAAATCAACGGACAAAGGATTAATCTCCAAAATATATAAACAGCTCATGCAACTCAATACTAAAAAAACAAACAACCCAATTAAAAAATGGGCAGGAGAGCTAAAGAGACATTTCTCCAAAGAAGACATACAGATGGCCAATAAACACATGAAAAGCTGCTCAACATCACTAATTATTAGATAAATGCAAATCAAAACTAAAATGAGGTATCACCTCACACCACTTAGAATGGGTGTCATCAGAAAATCTACAAACAACAAATGCTGGAAAGGGTGTGGAGAAAAGGGAACCCTCTTGCACTGTTTTTGGGAATGTAAATTGGTGCAGTCACTATGGAGAACAGTATGGAGGTTCCTTAAAAAACTAATAATAGAATTACCATATGACCCAGCAATGCCACTACTGGGCATATACCCAGAGAGAACCATAATTCAAAAAGAATCATGTACCACAGTGTTCATTGCAGCTCTATTTACAATAACAGGTCATGGAAGCAACCTAAATGCCCATCAACAGACAAATGGTTAAAGAAGATATGGTACAGGAAGAGCTTCAAGATGGCACAAGAGTAAGATGCAGAGATCTCCTTCCTCCCCACAGATACACCAGAAATACATATACATGTGGAACAACTGCTACAGAACACCTACTGAACGCTGGCAGACGACCTCAGACCTCCCAAAATGCAAGAAACTCCCCACATACCTGGGTAGGGCAAAAGAATAAAGAAAAAACAGAGACAAAAGAATAGGGATAGACCTGAACCAGTGGGAGGGAGCCGTGAAGGAGGAAAGCTTTCCACACACTAGGAAGCCCCTTCATGGGCGAAGACTGCAGGTGGTGGAGGAGGGAGCTTTGGAGCCGCGGAGGAAAGCGCAGCCACAGGGGTGCGGAGGGCAAAGCAGAGAGATTCCCACACAGAGGATCAGTGCCGACCAACGCTCACCAGCCCAAGAGGCTTGTCTGCTCACCCACCGGGATGGGCGGGGGCTGATAGCTGAGGCTGAGGCTTCAGAGCTCGGATCCCAGGGAGAGGACTGGTGTTGGCTGCGTGATCACAGCCTGAAGGGGACTAGTGCGCCACAGCAAGCTGGGAGGGAGTCCGGGAAAATGTCTGGAGCTGCTGAAGAGACAAGAGACTTTTTCTTGCCCCTTTGTTTCCTAGTGCGTGAGGAGAGGGGATTAACAGCACTGCTTAAAGGAGCTCCAGAGACGGGCGTGAGCCGCAGCTAACAGTGCAGACCCCAGAGACGGACATGAGACACCAAGGCTGCTGCTGCCGCCACCAAGAAGACTGTATGCAAGCACATGTCACTCTCCACATCTCCCCTCCCGGGAGCCTGTGCAGCCCACCACTGCCAGTGTCCAGTGATCCAGGGACAACTTCCCCGGGAGAATGCATGGTGCGGCACAGGCTGGTGCAATGTCACACCGACCTCTGCTCCCACAGTCTTGCCCCACACACCTTACCCCTCCCTCTGCCAGCCTGAATGAGCCAGAGCCACCGAATGAACCACTCCTTTAACTCCGTCCTGTCTGAGTGAAGGACAGATGCCCTCAGGCAACCTACATGCAGAGGTGGGTCCAAATCCAAAGCTGAGACCCAGGTGCTGTGGAAACAAAGAAGAGAAAGGGAAATCTCTCACAGCAGCCTCAGGAGCAGCGGATTAAATCTCCACAAACAACGTGATGTACCCTGCATCTGTGGAATACCTGAATAGACAACAAATCATCCCAAATTGAGGAGGTGGACTTTGGGAGCAAAGATATATTTTTTTTTTTTTTCCATTTTCCTCTTTTTGTGAGTGTGTATGTGTATGCTTCTGTATGTGATTTTGTCTGTATAGCTTTGCTTTTACCATTTGTCCTAGGGTTCTGTCTTTTTTTTTTATTACTTAAAAAATTTTTTTCTTAAATTTTTTTTTATTTTATTTCATCTTCTTTCTTTCTTTCTTTTCTCCCTCTTATTCTGAGCCATGTGGAGGACAGGCTCTTGGTGCTCCAGCCAGGCATCAGGGTTGGGCCACTGATGTGGGAGAGCCAAGTTCAGGACACTGGTACACAAGAGACCTCCCAGCTCCATGTAATATCAAACGGTGAAAATCTCCCAGAAATCTCCATCTCAACACCAAGACCCAGCCCCACTCAACGACCAGCAAGCTACAGTGCTGGACACCCTATGCCAAAAAACTAACAAGACAGGAACACAACCCTATCCATTAGCACAGATGCTGCCTAAAATCATAAGGCCACAGACACCCCAAAACACACCACCAGTCATGGACCTGCCCACCAGAAAGACAAGATCCAGCCTCATCCACCAGAACACAGGCACTAGTCCCCTCACCAGGAAGCCGACACAACCCCCTGAACCAACCTTGGCCACTGGGGGCAGACACCAAAAACAATGGAAACTACGAACCTGCAGCCTGCAAAAAGGAGACCCCATACACAGTAAGTTAAGCAAAATGAGAAGACAGAGAAACACACAGCAGATGAAGGAGCAAGATAAAAACCCACCAGACCTAATAAATGAAGAGGAAATAGGCAGTCTACCTGAAAAAGAAATCAGAATAATAATAGTAAAGATGATCCAAAATCTTGGAAATAGAATGGAGAAAATACAAGAAACATTTAACAAGGACTTAGAAGAACTAAAGAGTAAACAAAGATGAACAACACAATAAATGAAATTAAAAATTCTCTAGAAGGGATCAGTGGGAGAATAACTGAGACAGAAGAACAGATAAGTGACCTGGAAGATAAAATAGTGGAAATAATTATTGCAGAGCAGAATAAAGAAAAAAGAATTAAAAGAATTGAGGACAGTCTCAGAGACTTCTGGGACAACATTAAACACACCAACATTCGAATTATAGGCATCCCAGAAGAAGAAGAGAAAAAGGAAGGGACTGAGAAAATATTTGAAGAGATTATAGTTGAAAACTTCCCTAATATGGGAGAGAAATAGTTATTCAAGTCCAGGAAGCACAGAGAGTCCCATACAGGATAAATCCAAGGAGAAAAACGTCAAGACACATATTAATCAAACTATCAAAAATTAAATACAAAGAACAAATATTAAAAGCAGCAAGGGAAAAACAACAAGTAACACATAAGAGGATCCCCATAAGGTTAACAGTTGATCTTTCAGCAAAAACTCTGCAAGCCAGAAGGGACTGGCAGGACATATTTAAAGTGATGAAAGAGAAAAACCTAGAACCAAGATTGTTCTACTCAGCTAGGATCTCATTCACATTTGACAGAGAAAGTAAAAGCTTTACAGACAAGCAAAGGCTAAGAGAATTCAGCTCCACCAAAACAGCTTTACAACAAATGCTAAAGGAACTTCTCTAGGCAGGAAACACAAGAGAAGGAAATGACCTACAATAATAAACACAAAACAATTAGGAAAATGGTAATAGGATCATACATATTGATAATTACCTTAAATGTAAATGGATTAAATGCTCCAACCTAAAGACATAGTCTGGCTGAATGGATCCAAAAGCAAGATGTATGCTGTCTACAAGAGACTTATGTATGCTGTCTACAAGAGACTCACTTCAGACCTAGGGTCATATACAGACTGAAAGTGAGGGGATGGAAAAAGATATTCCATGCAAATGGAAATCAAGAGAAAGCTGGAGTAGCAATTCTCATATCAGACAAAATAGACTTAAAAACAAAGACTATTACAAGAGACAAAGAAGGACACTACCTAATGATGATGGGATCAATCCAAGAAGAAGTTATAACAATTGTAAATATTTATGCACCCAACAAGGAGCACCTCAATACATAAAGCAAATACTACAGCCATAAGATGGGAAATCGACAGTAACACAATCACAGTAGGGGACTTTAACACCCCACTTTCACCAATGAACAGATCATCCAAAATGAAAATAAATAAGAAAACACAAGCTTTAAATGATACATTAAAAAAGATGGACTTAATTGATAGTTATAGGACATTCCATCCAGAGAAAAGAAAATACACATTCTTCTCAAGTGTTCATTGATCATTCTCCGGGATAGATCATATCTTGGATCACAAATCAAGCCTTGGTAAATTTAAGAAAATTGAAATCATATCAAGTATCTTTTCTGACCACAATGATATGAGACTAGATATCAATCACAGGAATATACAAACACATGGAGGCTAAACAACACACTACATAATAACCAAGAGATCACTGAAGAAATCAAAGAGGAAATAAAAAAATGCCTAGAAACAAATGACAACGAAAACACAATGACCCAAACCTATGAAATGCAACAAAATCAGTTCTAAGAGGGAAGTTTAGAGCTATAAAAGCCTACCTTAAGAAACAAGAAACTTCTCAAATAAACAACCTAACCTTACACCTAAAACAATTAGAGAAACAAGAACAAAAAAAACATAAAGTTAGCAGAAGGAAAGAAATCATAAAGATCAGATCAGAAATAAATGAAAAAGAAATGAAGGAAATGATAGCATAGATCAATAAAACTAAAAGGTGGTTCTTTGAGAAGATAAACAAAATTGATAAACCATTAGCCAGATTCATCAAGAACAAAAGGGAGAAGACTCAAATCAATAGAATTAGAAATGAAAAAGGAGAAGTAACAACTGACACGGAAGAAATACAAAAGGTCATGAGAGATTACTACAAGCAACTCTATGCCAATAAAATGGACAACCTGGAGAAATGGACAAATTCTTAGAAATGCACAACCTTCTGAGACTAAACCAGGAGGAAATAGAAAATATGAACAGACCAATCACAAGCACTGAAATTGAAACTGTGATTAAAAATCTTCCAATCTCAACCTGGTGGCACAGTGGTTGAGAGTCCGCCTGCCGATGCAGGGGACTCAGGTTCATTGCCTGGTCTGGGAAGATCCCACATGCTGCAGAGTGGCTGGGCCTGTGAGCCATGGCCACTGAGCCTGTGCACCGGAGCCTGTGCTCTGCAACAGGAGAGGCCACAACAGTGAGAGGCCCAAGTACTACACACACACACACAAAAAAATCTTCCAACAAACAAAAGCCCAGGACCAGAGGGCTTCACAGGTGAATTCTATCAAACATTTAGAGAAGAGCTAAAACCTATCCTTCTCAAACTCTTCCAAAATATAGCAGAGGGAGGAACACTCCCAAACTCATTCTATGAGGAAACCATCACTCTGATACCACAACCAGACAAAGATGACAAAAAGAAAGAAAACTACATTATTGATGAACATTGATGCAAAAATCCTCAACAAAATACTATCAAACAGAATCCAACAGCACATTAAAACGATCATACACTATGATCAAGTGGGGTTTATCCCAGGAATCCAAGGATTCTTCAATAGACGCAAATCAATCAATGTGATACACCATATTAACAAATTGAAGGAGAAAAACCATATGATCATCTCAATAGATTCAGAGAAAGCTTTCAACAAAATTCAACACCCATTTATGACAAAAACCCTCCCGAAAGTAGGCATAGAGGGAACTTTCCAAACATAATAGAGGCCATATATGACAAACCCACAGCCAACATCATCCTTAATGGTGAAAAACTGAAACCACTTCCACTAAGATCAGGAACAAGACAACATTGCCCACTCTCACCAATATTATTCAACATAGTTTTGGAAGTTTTAGCCACAGCAATCAGAGAAGAAAGAGAAACAAAAGGAATCCAAATCAGAAAAGAAGAAGTAAAGCTGTCACTGTTTGCAGATGACATGATACTATACATAGAGAATCCTAAATATGCCACCAGAAAACTTCTAGAGCTAATCAATGAACTTGGTAAAGTTGCAGGATACAAAATTAATGCACAGAAATCTCTTGCATTCCTATACACTAATGATGAAAATTCTGAAAGTGAAATTAATAAAACACTTGCATTTACCATTGCAACCAAAAGAATAAAAAATCTAGGAATAAACCTACCTAAGGAGACAAAGGACCTGTATGCAGAAAACTATAAGACACTGATGAAAGAAATTAGTGATGATACAAACAAATGGAGTGATATACCATGTTCTTGGATTGGAAGAATCAACATTGTGAAAATGATTTTACTACCCAGAGCAATCTACAGATTCAATGCAATCCCTGTCAAACTATCAATGACATTTATCACAGAGCTAGAGCAAAATATTTCACAATTTGTATGGAAACACAAAAAACCCTGAATAGTCAAAGCAATCTTGAGAAAGAAAAATGGAGCTGGAGGAATCAGGCTCCCTGACTTCAGACTAAACTACAAAGCTATTGTAATCAAGACAGTATAGTACTGGCACAAAAACAAAAATATAGATCAATGGAACAGGATAGAAAGCCCAGAGATAAACCCACGCACATATGGTCACCTTATCTTTGATAAAAGAGGCAAGAATATACAGTGGAGAAAAGACAACCTCTTCAATAAGTGGTGCTGGGAAAACTGGACAGCTACATGTAAAAGAATGAAATTAGAACACTCCCTAACACCATACAGAAAAATAAACTCAAAATGGATAAAAGACCTAAATGTATGGCCAGACACTAGAAAACTCTTAGAGGAAAACATAGGCAGAACCCTCTATCACATAAATCACAGCAAGATCCTTTTTGACCCACCTCCTACAGAAATGGAAATAAAAACAAAAATAAAGAAATGGGACCTAATGAAACTTCAAAGCTTTTGCACAGCAAAGGAAACCATAAACAAGACCAAAAGACAACCCTCAGAATGGGAGAAAATATTTGCAAATGAAGCAACTGACAAAGGATTAACCTCCAAAATTTACAAGCAGCTCACACAACTCAATATCAACAAAACAAACAACCTAATCCAAAATTGGGCCAAAGACATAAATAGACATTTCTCCAAAGAAGATATACAGCTTGACAACAAACATATGAAAGACTGCTCAACATCATTAATCATTAGAGAAATGCAAATCAAAACTAAAATGAGATATCATTTCACACCAGTCAGAATGGCCATCATCAAAACATCTACTAACAATAAATGCTGGAGAGGGTGTGGAGAAAAGGGAAACCTCTTGCACTGTTGGTGGGAGTGTAAACTGATAAAGCCACTATGGAGAGCAGTATGCAGGTTCCTTAAAAACTACAAATTGAACTACCATACAACCCAGCATTGACACTACTGGGCATATACCCTGAGAAAACCATAATTCAAAAAATGTCATGTACCACAATGTTCATTGCAGCACTTTTTACAATAGCCAGGACATGGAAGCAACCTAAGTGCCCATCAACTAATGAATGGATAAAGAAGATGTGGCACATATATACAATAGAATATTACTCAGCCATAAAAAGAAACAAAACTGAGTTATTTGTAGTTAAGTGGATGGACATAGAGACTGTCATACAGAGTGAAGTAAGTCACAAAGAGAAAAACAAATACCATATACTAACACATATATATGGAATCTAAAGAAAAAGAAAAAAGAAAAATAAATGATCAGAAGAACCTATCAGCAAGATGGGAATAAAGATGCAGACCTACTAGAGAATGGACTTGAGGATACGGGGACAGGGAAGGGTAAGCTGGGACAAAGTGAGAGAGTGGCATGGACGTATATACACTACCAAACGTAAAATAGATAGCTAGTGGGAAACAGCCACATAACACAGGGTGATCAGCTTGGTGCTTTGGGACCACCTAGAGGGGTGGGATAGGGAGGGTGGGAGAGAGGGAGATGCAGGAGGGAGGAGATATGGAGATGTATGTATGTGTATAGCTGATTCACTTTGTTGTGAAGCAGAAACTAACACACCATTGTAAAGCAATTATACTCCAATAAAGATGTTAAAAAAAAAAGAAGATATGGTATATATATACAATGGAATATTGCTCAGCCATGAAAAGGAACAAAATTAGGTCATTTGTAGAGACATGGATGTATCTAGAGACTGTCATACAGAGTGAAGTAAGTCAGAAATAGAAAAACAAATATCATATATTAACATATATATATGGAACCTAGAAAAATGATACAGATGAACTGATTTGCAGGGCAGAAATAGAGACACAGATGTAGAGAACAAACGTATGGACACCAAGGGGGGAAAGTGGTGGGGGGGGTGGGAGGAGTGGTGTGATGAACTGGGAGATTGGGATTGACATGTATACACTAATATGTATAAAATGGATAAATAATAAGAACCTGCTCCATAAAAAAATAAATTCTCCTCAAAAACAACTCAGAATTAGTTATTTTATGTTCATTTTACCAAAAAGATATAAAAGAAGGAAAAGGAAAAACAAGAGCTAAAGAGTAAAGGCATTTGTCTTAGAAGCAAAGCAATGGGCAACCAGTAAACATTGAGTCAGGGTGCAGGTCAATGTCTGAGCCCTGAGACTTCACTTCGAGTTTTTCCAGAATGGGAGGCTTTGGAGGAAAATTCCCTGGTAAGTAAGTTTATGAAATGACACATAATCCATCCTTTCTGATCCTTTCTCCAAGAGTTAAACTGTGCATCTGTTTGCAGAAAGAAACCTCTCTAGGCGTTTGTAGCACAGGGTCCCCGCACTTGGATTCAAGCACCAGATTTTAACTTTGCCTCCTACATAATTCACCTCTATAGGAGGCTGTCAGCAAACAAACATCAGTGACAAAAAGTGTCTGTGGTTAACCTCGTGTGATGCTGTTCCAGGCCCTGTGCTAGGTTCTTGGATGCACAGAATTTCTATGCCCACAATTTGCTCATCTCTAAAATGGAGACACCAAGATAAATGTTTTCTTTGTTTCCTTCTGTTCTGACATTGTGAAGAGCCTGTACCATCTCCCCCGTCATCCCTCTTTTCCTGACACCAAGGTTTTTCTGGACAAAGTGTTTGTCTTGCTTGTTGAACAACTTGAAAGTCTAGGGAGAAGATTCCAAGGCACCAGGGAAGGAATCTGTCTTTTTCCCAAACAAGGGGCTCCGGGTTCTCTCCGTGTGTCAGACATGTTCCCATTCAGGGCTCTGGGCAGGTTCACACACAGCCCTTGTAGTCCACCTTCAGGAAACTCCAGGGGACTCATGAAGACTCGCTTTGGCTTCTGAAAGGACTTGTGTGGTGGTCACGAGCGGAGGAGGTGCAGGCTCATTTCTCCCAAACTGCAGTGCTGGAGTGGCCACCCCCTTAGAGGGTGGCATCCATCCAGGCCTCCTGCGAAGATGTCCCCCAGATTCTGGGCAGGCTGCCCTGAAGAGCTCTCAGAAGGATCCCTTTCAAGGCTCTCAGGTTTCCCGCACAGCCCACACTCTGTTTGCCTTAATTGGAGCAAATGATCTGTGCCTCCCTGGCCTCAGAGACTGATTCACATGGAGGGCAGGGGGCCCAGGAGGATCAGGAGAAAGAGAAGGATGTCCTTGTCTGCTCAGAACACAGGAAGAACATGCTTCACATGCTTTCCAGGGTGAGACATCAACGATGATTTCAGTTGCAATTTTTAAATATCTCCTTCAGATTCAAGGTTTGTGGTCAGTTCTGCTCACCTTAAACACAGCAAGCCCTAGGAATCTTAAATGGACCTCACAGAGGAATGTAAGAATGGAGGTCCCTATAGGCAGATGTGGGTCAGGGAGTCTGCAGTGCCAGGATCTGTGCCCAGTGCTTCCCTTCACAACAGTCTGGGGAAGACAGAGAAACTTCCCAAAGTCTGCTTTAGCACATGGCAGACACACATTAGGTACTTAATAAATATTTCAAAATGAAAGCATGAGTAAATGGATCAATTACTCAGCTCACTCAATCAATCAACAGAACCTCAGCGCAGAGACGGACGATGAAAGGCGAGAGTGGCAGGTGAGGGGGGACAGCTCTTCACCCAAGTTTCAACTCACCCAGGTGTTTGGCTGGGTATTTATTGCAGGACAGCGTCGCACCTCAAGGGACCTGGATCTGAGAGTCAGCAGTTTGGAGCTGGACCAAACTAGTTAAAACTGATGCCTGGACATGAGAGTGGAGAGATATTGCAAACAGAGCTGACTGTGAAGGCCTGTTTAGGGCTCTGCCTTGAATTGGGGACAGCCTTGCTCAAGGGCTGTCACATGGCCCCCCAGGCAGGCAGCCTACGTGGAGCCTCACTGCAGAAAGGGCAGGGCGTGCCCTGTGATTGGGGAAGGGAGAGAGCAGGATTGCATTGATTATCTTCCATGTGCTTAGTGTTAACATAAAACAAATTATGGTGAAAGGCAGTCCTTGCCTTGTATAGTCCTGACATACACAAATTCATTCACTGTAATTTAAAAAATACTTGTCCCTTCAGTGACACAATTTTCATTTCAGCTATATTCAAAGCATATTAAGGGTCACAGTATATTAAGTATGAGTAATCGTGTGAAGTCCAAATGTGGCTATAGCCCAACAGTCCACAAATCACCACATAAATACGAGACACGCAGCATGATCTGTGGCCTCCACATAACTTCCTGGACAGTCTGCCAGTGACCGGCCCCTGTGCCTCTGCATTTGGTCCATGAAGGTCAGGAGCTCAGTCTCCCGCAGAGACAGCTGAGCTGCCCGATGTCAGGGCAGCCACACAAGGCAGCAAGCCCTGACAGAACTGGTAAACAAGCCTGCAGTCACGGCCATGGTGTAAGAGGAGACCAAACCCACAAAGGGCTGACGTCCCCTGTTCCACTTTCCCCCGAGGAGGGTCAGGTAGATCAGCACAGACACAGGTCATCTCACTGCTGAGAAAACCCCAAACAAAAGGCTCCTACAGTTCTATGGACCCAGGGGCTGCGGGAGAAAGGGGGAAGGTCTAGAAGTGAAAGGGTAGCGAATACTCTGTCAGAAAGTGTCTTCAGGGCTCCCCCTGCTCGTCATCCCCATGTAGAAACCTCAGCAGAGGCTCTGAAGGGGACCTCTACCCAAGGCCTCAGACAAAGGGACCTAGGAATGAAGATACCTGGACTAGGAATGCAAATGTGCACAAGAGCATGGCTGCCAGGGAGCTGGAGTCCTTGACTGCAACTCTGCTTAGAGACTGCGGTGCTGGCTGAACCCCAAGTCTGGCATGGGGAGGCTAGCTTCCCCTGTGAGATCTGCCACGTAGAGCTTTTGCAACTGTCTGTGACTGGGCCTGAAAATCATTGGGAAGTTTGGTGGAGCCAAAGTCCTCAATGCACAGACAGAAATGCATGTAGCTGTGTGGCCTCGTTGTCTTCCATGATAAACTTGCATGCCATTTTGCCAAAATTGGTAATCAAGAGAGAGAATTGACCAGTAAAGATGAAAGAGCAGCAAGGAAATGAAAAGTGATAATACTGGAAGTGAAATTTGAATCAAATGTAAATTAAGTTATGGAAGATATAAGCTCATGGAGAGAACAAGGACACTGTCGTTTGAACGTTCCAGGTGTGCACCCAGAGGAACTCAGAGAAGGTGACTTGCAGATGTGAATGAAGAACGTGGTTGTGATGGAAAGGATCTCGGTGTCTTGGAGCAAGTGAGGCTGGCAAAGAGATCCCTTTACAGGAACTCACAGAGATATTTCACAACATGGAAACACAAAGGACAGAATGTTGGAAGCTGATCCAGACTTAGAAAGGAGCATGGCCATGTGCTAAGGACAGAAATGATGCTGCTCCATTTCCTCGGTTATACAGTGAGAAGAAGAGGCAAACTCTGTCCCACCCTGTCTTGATGACATTTTTTCTTCCAGTTTTATTGAGATATAATTGACATACAGCACTGTATAAGTTTGAGTACAATATAATGATTTGACATACATACATTATGAAATGATTATCACAATAAGTTTGGTGAACTAAACTTATGAATGAAACATCATCTCATATAAATACAAAATTAAACAAAGAGAAAACAAATTTTCCTTGTGATGACATGTCTTAAGATTTACTGTCTTCAATGTTCATATATAGCATATAGCAGTATTAATTATATTTATCATGTTGTATATTACATCCCTAGTACTTATTTATCTTATAATTGGGAGTTCGTGCTTTTGACTATTTTCACCCAGTTCTCCCTCTCCCTGCACTCTTGCCTCTGCTAACCACAAATCTAATCTCTTTTTCTAGGAGTTTGTTTTAGAAGTATAATTGATATACAACAGTATGTTAGTTCCTCTTATACAATGCAGTGATTCAATACTTCCATATTTCAAACCAATCTCCAGGATAGGTTTAGTTTTGATAAGTCACCATACAAAGTTATTACACAGTTATTGACTGTATTCCCCACAACTGGACATTTCATCCCTGTGACTCATTTACTTTGCAACTGGAAGTTTGCACCTCTTACTCTCCCTCACCTATTTCTCTCCTCTCTCCACCTCCCTTCCCTCTGGTATCCACCTGTTTGTTCTCTGTATCTGTAACTTGGTTTTTGTTTCTTCACGTTTGTTTATGCTTTGTTATGTTGGTTTATGTTTGTTATGTTTGCTCATTTATTTTTTTAGCTTGCACATATAAGGGAAATCATATGGTATTTGTCTTTTTCTGACTTATTTCACTTAGCTTAACACACTCTAAGTCCATCCATATTGTTGCAAATGGCGAAATTTCATTTTTATGGCTAATAGTCCATGCATGCATATATATGGGTATACATATATATGGTCTTCCTACTCTGCCAAGTTGGGCACCTCCCCTCTTAATAAGTTTTTAACAAAGAAATAGAACACTTTTCTTCTCAATGCTTCTAATGCTTTAAATTACAGTGTACTAAATAATATCAATTTTACTATTTTTTAATTTTCCTATACATTTAGAACCAACGACAGAGTTTTTAGTGTTTTAACAAAAATTTTCAGATACCATGAACAATGGTGATTTTCCCACGCATTATTGATTGCTGTGCTTGGTTCCGGGCTGCCCCATCATTTTTACTTTCCTGTTCTCGCTGTGCTCAGGGAGCGCTGCCTGGACTATCTAATCTAATCTTCACAGTAAGCCTTAAAGAAGATTGGCTTATTTCTGATACGAAGATGGAAACTAAACCTCGGGGTAGTGAAGTAACCTGTCAGAGGTCACAGGGCAACCAAGTGGTAGAGCTTGGGTTTGAACACAAGTCTTGATAACTCCAACATCAGGCTCTCAACAGCATCCCAGTATGGCAGCCGAGGAAGGGGGGACACCCGCCACCATCCTGTGAAACCTTGGCCTTGTGCTTCCCTGGGGCTTGATCTTCTCCTGTGCCTGTAAATACACGACCTGACCTGCTGGAAGGACATGACTTCAAAGAATGACTTAGAGTTTATAGTAATTCTAACATTAACATAAACACACCACTATATATAATATAGATAAACAACAAGGAACTACTATATATGTATAGCACAGGGAACTATATTCAATATCCTGTGATAAACCATAATGGAAAAGAATATGAAATAGAATGTATATACCTATGTATAACAGAGTCACTGTGCTGTACACCAGAAACTAACAAAACATTGTACATCAAATATACTTAAATAAAACAATTTAAAATGTTTAAAAAGAATTTCTAACATTTATTCAGCACTTTCTGTGTCTAATGCAAGTGCTGTGTAAATGCTTTGCAAGTGGTAATTCTTGCAATGTTCATGGTAATCCAAAGAGGGAATTTCTATGGTGTTGTGTTACTTTATTTAAAATATATAAATTATATTGTCTGTCATATATCATATTATACATATATCCTATTTTATGTTATATATATTCTAGGAAGGGAAATGGTGGGACACAGAGGTTAATTTATTCACCATAGGCCACACAGTGTAACTAGTAGAACAGGGGTTAGACCTCAGGTCCTGGACTCGAAGGCAGTGCGTCCAGCTCCCAGTGAGTTCCATGTCCCTGCTCACACCCTCTCACACCCAGTCCGGCCCCCTCCTCCCCTCCTTTGCATGACTGGACCTTCAACCTTCCCTTGTTTCTCATGAGTTCATGTGAAGTATGACCACTGCTCCTGTCCTAGGCTCCCCTCTTGACCATTGCCTAGACTCCACTGCTGGGTCCTGTGCTGCCCGCTGCAGACCTGCCCCCTTCAGTCCTATGACAGGAGTCCTGTCCCCAAGCTCATGCCATCCTACTTGAAACCAGACGTCCCTGCTGGTCCCTGGCCCCCTATGGCTGTGCTTGGTCTACTGGTTGGAACTCTGTTACCCTCAAGACACTCTCCAGAAACAAGATCCCACTTACAACCCAGACACTTGCAACCATGCTGGACCCAGACAACCATGCTGTTTTCCACTTTCAGCCTAATATTTAATAAACTACATGAGATATTCAACACTTTCTTGTAAAATAAGCTTGTGTTAGATGATTTTGCCCAATTGTAGGCTTATGTAAGTATTCTAAGCATGTTTAAGGTAGATTAGGCTAAGCTAGGGTGTTTGGTAGGTTAGCTATATTAAAGGCATTTTCAACTTACAATATTTTCAATTTATGATGGGTTTGTCAGACATTACCCCATCGTAAGTCGAGGAAGATCTGTGTATATATATAGATATATATACACCCATATACATGTATACACAAACAATATTAACCTACATTATTTAAATTTTGTGCACCTGGTATCAGGTCGTATATAATCTGGGGGGATTCTTCAGTTACTATGATGTTGCAGGTTTCACCCTTAGTTTCACATACTGCTGGCCTTTGCTTGTTTGAATAGCAGCAAGTGTTCCATTGTGGGAATACACAGAGCTGACCAGTCCATTTTCCAGTCAAGTTTGCCATTCTGAGCAGGGATGCAATGAACATTCTTGGCTTTCTTCTGTAAATGTTTCTCTCAAGTATGCTCCAACAAGTGAAACTGCAATAGTTACAAAGTGTGCAAATATTTTACTTTAGGAAATAAGGCCCACAAGTTTCCCAGAGACATTGCACCAAGATTCCATCCAGCAGCAGTGGATGAGAGCCTTGTGGTTCTACATCTTCTCCAGAGTTGGCATCTGCGGCTTTTCTGTGCCTAGAGAATGGGGCTGCATAACGGCCTCATCGGGTCCTTATTTTCACCTCCCTCTTCAGTCATGCTGTTAAACATCTCTGTGTGGGTTTACTGCATACACGTTTTCATTTTTTAAGATGTCTGTTCAGGTCTGTGCCTCCTTTCTATCGATCGTCCGTGCTGGTAATGAGCCTGTCACAGAGACATTGCCTCTGTGTCCCCCCCTGAAAGAATAGGGCCACTTCCAGGCTCCTAACCCTGTGTGATTGCCCACACTGCCCTGGTCTGTGAGGAGCTTTACTCTTTTATGACTTTAGGGCAAGTCATTTTCACATTAAAGGCAACTTCAGGCAGCTGAAGAGAAGGGGAAATTAGAGTCTGACCCAAGAGGTGCCCTGGAATGAGGATATATTTTAGATGTCTGATCAGGGTCTAATGACAGCCTCAGAAATCCCCAGGGAGTGTAGAACCTCCAGGTCTGAACCAGTCCAACTGTCATTCAGGCGAAAGGGGACACAGTAGAGGGGATCCAAGTATCAGAACATAACAAAGGGTCTTGTGGGAATATGTTCCTCTCCTGGATATCTGTCCACCGAACCAGGATAAAGTTAGGAAATCTCCCCTGGAGGAGGGCCCACTGTGAGTAGGAGCTTGCGGGCCTGGTGGATGGACATGAGGAGTAACACAAATGTCTGTACAATTGAAAACCGTTGAGTTGACACAAAGAAGCGGGGTGGGGATGGGTGTAAGTCCACCTAGGATTTAGAGAGACACTGGGTTCCCATTTCTATGCCATTGGCAGCAACAGTGATGGACCTAGAGGTGATCATACTGAGTGAAGTAAGTCAGACAGAGAAAGACAAATATCATATGATATCACTTTTATGTGGAATCTAAAATATGACACAAATAAACTTATCTACAAAACAGAAACAGACCTACAGACATAGAGAACGGACTTATGGTTGCCAAGCGGGAGGGAGAGAGGGAAAGGGACAAATTAGGAGGCTGGGATTGACATATACAAACTGTTATATATAAAATAGATAAACAACAAAGACCTACTGTATAACACAAGGAATTCTACGTAATACTCTATAATAACCTATATGGGAAAGAATCTGAAAAAGAACGTATATATGTATAACTGAATCACTTAGCTGTACACCTAAATGAAACTAACACAACATTGTTAATTAACTGTAATATAAAATAAAAAATTAAAGAAAAAAAAAGTAAAAAAAAAAAAAGTGAAAGAATCACTTTATATAACAAAAGGACCCGGGTTTGCTTGACAGTGAAAGGAATTCTGAAATCCTTTTGGGGTTCCAGGAGTCATAGGCTACCTATTCCAGGTGGGGCTGGTAGCCTCATTAAAAGACCAATTGTTGAAAGACAGAGCCATCAACATATTTTCTGATTCATTCAGGACTGACTTAAGAACCACTAAACCTTTGTGCAAGAAGCCTAGTTTTGCAAAACTACAGAAGAGAAAAGGAATTTATTTTAATGAACATTTTTACACCATGTATATCCCAAGCACATGACTTTCTTCAGGGACAGAGTTGCCTAAGACTTAGCACTAGCTTTCACATTGCCTAATAATATTAACATTAACATGGATTTAGTTCATAACCATGTAACTCACTGTACTAAACATTTTATATTATCTCATTTAACCTTATTTTAAAAACTATATAAAGTAGGAACCAGTATTATCCCCATTTTCCAAAGAAAACACTGAGGTTTAAAAAGTTTAAGAAATTTTCCCAAGGTCAACTGTAGAGCAGGTGAAGAAGGAGGAATTTGTGCTGTGTTTCCAAAACTTCTTTTATCGGGGAGGGGAAGGGCTCAAACAGCCTCCTCACAACTCATTTTGTTGTAATATTGACCATCTAAAGACAACAAGTACAAGTATAAATTCCTTTAGCTCTCATGCAAATATGGAAAACACCTACAAATAACATACAAACCACAAAACCAATATAATTTAAGTAGAATAATAAGTGAACGAGGTAGAGGACGCGGTTTCACAGCAGTGAATTGCATCCCTGAGTCTGCGGGCCCCACGTCTGTAATGACTCATGTCTCCCACCATTTGCCTCTATTTGAGCGACTGTGAAACTTCATTAGCACTTGTGCCATGGTGCCATCTGGCCTCCTCTAGATGAAAGCACATCTCTCATGAGTTAATTCACCCTAGTACTCTCCCATTAGCCAGTGACAGTGAAAGAAACAATCCTTGGCACCAACGCAATTATGAGCACAAACCCATATGTTGGCACTAAAATCTCCCGGCTGTGATCAGGTGTAAGCTAGCAATCTCCCGGAGAAATCTGGACCCAATTTGAAAACTGTTATATTATGCTCACCCTCCTCCCACCAACCCCAGTCCCAACCAAAAAGGCAATAATTCCCGCTGTGTGATAAATGCCAAGGCAGAGAAAAATGCAGGGGCTGAGATTTGTACAGGGCACAGACCGTCTGCCCTATGAGTATAGAAAAGTTTCCCTAAAGTGTGACTCCTGGGCTAATTCTTGAAGTTGGTATGTAGAGGAAGAGAGGAGTTTTACAGATGGAGGAAACAACATAAGAAAAGGCCAGGGGATGTGAAGCAGCATAAATATATGCACAAAACAGTAGGCTGGAGAAAGGGGTACAAGATAGGTTCTGAGTTATCTATCTTTATACGCATCTACGGTACATCTGTATTTGTATCTACATCAACATCCACATTCACACCTACACCTCCATCTTCACCTCCATCTCATCTCCATCCACATCCCCACTGCCATTTGAATCCCCATCCTCATCCACGTCCCCATCTCCATCTCATTCCCATCTCCATCTTCATCCCCATCCCCACCCCCATCCCTATCCCCATCCCCACCCCCATCCCTATCCCCATCCCCCATCCCCATCCCCATCCGCATCCCCATCTCCATCCCCATTTCCATCTCCATCCCCACCTCACCTCCATCCTCATCTCATTTCCATCCCCACCCCCATCCCCATCCCCATCTCATCTCCATTCCCATCTCCATCTCCTCCCCCTCCCCCTCCCCATCCCCATCCCCATCCCCATCCCCATCCCCATCCCCATCCCCATCCCTATCCCCATCCCCATCCCCACCCCTTCCCCATCTATATTTCTACAACAGCATCTCCTTGTACATCTATATCTATGTCTACATCCATATTTATATCCCCAACATACCCATGGCCTATGTGATAAAAGAGAGGATAGCAGGACCATGTTCCTAAAGAGCTTCCATTTTCCATTTTCCTCTGCACCATCTGTAGAGAGAACACCTGCTGTGTTTGAAATGGAAACATCATGACCATTGATGAGGCAATCTTCTCCCATTACCCTGGACATCCACCTTTGTTATCAGCTTCCTACCTCCTGCCAGGCCAGGGCTGTAGCAAGCAGGGCTCTTTGGGTGACAGGAGCAGCACTTGGAACTCTTATTTCCCAGCACTGGCGTTTGCTTGTATTATGCAGCCACAGTTTGCTAGGTCCTTTAAATTACATCCCCACTTCCCCGTGCTCTGATCATTGCAGCTCTCATGGCCACTTCCCTTAAAGACATAAATTTCATTTTACAATACTGTTTCTTTAATATGGGCATGTTGGCTAATATTCATGTATGCTTACTTGCATAGGGCTTTTTTTTCATCCAAGAGCCTGTGCCAACACTAAATAGGTGAATTTAGTAAAAGCAGAGAAGGGTAAAGAAGAAAATAAACATGATCCATGGATCTCCTTCTCAGATTAGCTCCTTTGCATATTGGAAACATCAAATTCCGAGTTTTACCATTAACATTAAAATATAAACATGTCTATACAACTTTGAATATACTGGAAAATAATTTAATGTCTGTGTACTATTTCTTTATAACCCTTCATATCATTGTTGGCTATTGCTATCACACTTTGATCCTTCTTTGATTTATTTATTCATTTATCAAATATCTGTTGAGCACATAGCACCAATCATGGCAAATCACTAAGATGAGCAAGACAAACATGGACCCTGTCCTCAAAGAGCTTACAATCAAAGGAGCAGAAGCAGATAATGAACAAGTGAACAAAAGCAGTAAGATCCCCAATTTATACATATTCTACTCAAATTAGGTGCAGAGAAAAATATCTCAGTTTCTAAATTAATTTATAATCCATTGTCCACATAATTTCCTATCTACAAAAGTGTAAGTAAAATATAGAGTACAATAAATTTAACTACCTACCAGGCTACCTACTAGGCTAATTTACAAAATGGAAACACTTTTCTTAGCTAAATCTTGGAATTTTTAGTTAAAATATCAAAATATCCCATCGCTTAGATTCTTGCTCCTTCAACGGAGCAGTGTTCATTCTTGGAAGGCCTGCCTGAAGTATCCATCCTCAAACCCTTTCCCTGCAGGGTCATCTGAATTCTAAACCCAAGGTTGGTTGGTCCACTGTATTCTCATCATTTCTAATTGAGCACCTGGGACTTTCCAGGTGCTTTGCCAGACACAGAAATCCAAGGGTATCTGAAGTGATGCCACAGAATCCTTTGTCACCTGCTGCCACAGCTGCTAATGGACCTTGACTCACAGGGGCAGCAGTTGCCCCCAGAGCAATGGTTCTCAAAGTGTGGTCACCAGACCACCAGCACCAGTGCCACCTGAGATATTGTCATAAGAGCAAGTTCCTGTGCCCAACCCAGACCCATCAAGTCAGAAACTCTATGTGGGGCATAGTGATCAGTGTTTTAAAGACTTTGGAGCCTGTTCATGGAGATTCTGATGTACATGAAAGTTTGAGAACCACTGCCTTAAATGTGCAAAGTGCACTCGAATCAAAGTTGGCTAAACTCCTAAAGAGACAGTCGAGGAAACTAGGCTTTCAGAAGTGACTTCCATCTTCTTTCCCTCCACCATCTTTCAAGGCTTGAAGGGGTTGGCTTGGAGGGTCTCCTTGTCTGTACTGCATCCTCCTCCTCCTCCTCTAAGGCAGCAAGGCTCATTCCTGCAAGCATGGGCGCAAAGCATCCATTCTTCATTTCTGGAAGGGGCACTGCAACACACATCCTCCAGCTTTGATTTTTTTTTGTTTTGTTTTTATATATTTTTTTAATTTTTATTTTATATTGGAGTATAGTTGATTAACAATGTTGTGTTAGTTTCAGATGTACAGCAAAGTGATTCAGTTATACGCATACATGTATCTATTCTTTTTCAAATTCTTCTCCCATTTAGGTTATTACAGAGTATTGAGCAGAGTCTTGGTACGATAAAAAGCCCCAAGAAATTCTCCCTCTTTCTCCCTCCTGCTTTTAACACAGCTCTTTGTGGGTACGTGCCCACAAAGCCTGACTTAAAAACCTTATTATCTTGGTATGGGCTCAAATAAACAAAAAGTCAACAGTCCAACTGGAGAAACGAGTGTATTGATTGAACAGGTGTGTCTTCTATCTCTCTGAAACATTGTTTTAATGGGTGTGACATCCCCAGGGCCAAAAAAAAAAAAAAAGCAGAATATGAAAATCCATCATATTCCAAAAATAATAGCCCTGTTGAACCAGGACAAAAATCATTATGAATTCTTTCTTTCGAAAAGAATGTATTGAGGACCTTCTCTGTACAGAAGTTCTAGGCTTGGGGAATTAACAGTGTCACCAGATGTTTTGTAAAAATTGTTACATCATTCAATCTTCAAAACAGTCATTAAAGATAAATCATTATTCTCTTTCCCAAGAGATGAGAAACTGGAGGAGCAAAAAGTCTAAGTTGCTTCCCCAAAGGTCTCACCCAGAAAGAGCTGGTTGCCAAGCTGTGCTCCATGAGTTGATGTGAGGGTGAAGGTCCTGCTCCAACCCAGTACTGGGCATGGATGTCTCCTCTTCCACTACACTGTCTCTGTGTCTCCCATTTATTTCCTCCGTCACAGCATTTTCCATGCTACTGTCAATGGTCACATTCCTCTATGTGCAACTATGCATGTGTACAGATGCACATACACAGACATGCACGCATGTCACTTATTTGTTTCTCTGTCTATCTGGTTCCATTCAGTCGAGTACTTGGGAGGCAGAATCATGCCCCCACAAAGATGACCACTTCCCAATGCCCAGAACCTGAGAATATGTGATGTTACATGGCAAAGGATGAAGTAAGGTCACAGATGGAATTAACGTTGCCTATCAGCTGACTTTACGATAAGGAGATGATCCCATATTACCCTGGAAGGGCCAATGTAATCTCAAGGATCCTTGAAATGGGAAGGGGATAGACAGAAGCGTCAGTGTCAGAGTGATGCAGAGAGAGAAGGACTCACCCTGCCATCTCTGGCTTGAAGATAGAGTCAGCCTCTCGAAGCTGGAGAAGTAAGGCTACAAATGCTTCCCTAGAACCCCCAGAAAGAAAGCAGCCCTGCGACGCCTTGATTTTAACCAGGTAAGAGCTATTTCAGACTCCTAACCTCCACAAATACAAGAAAAGACATTTGTGTGTTTTAAGCTACCACATACATGGCAATTTGTGTACACACCTCAGCCTCCAGCTTAGTGCCTGCTGTGGGCTGAGCACACAGGAATGACCAAGTAAGAGCCTCAAACTGTCTTTACAGAGAGATGCCTTTTCCCTGCTCCCATCCCACCGTGAGCCCGCCTACTAAAGCTGTCTTCATGCCTCACCTCTAATGTTTCTGTAGCCTCTAGACACGGGCTCTCTGCTTCCAGGTGAGACTTTCCAAAGTTGAGATCTAACATCTTAGCTTCCTGATCAAAGCCCATGAACAGTCACTCACACCCTTTTGCACAGCCTTCCGAGTGACCACAGTGTGGCCCCAACGTATGATACCTTCTTCTCTATAACTTCCCCTTGTGTGCACCCACACCAAACACTAGCCATCGGCCATGGATGTCCTTGAATTCCCACTGGAGCCCTCTGCCTGGACTCTCCTGCCCTCTCCTCCCTGTGTTCCAACCCATGTTTGCACTCCTGAAGGGCATCTGAGTCCCCCCAGTCCTGGTTCATGGCCCATGACCCCCACAGAGCAGTAGCTCTGAGGTGGAGACAGGCATCTTTAATATCTAAAAGGTCCACCCATGAAAGCCAAGTGGGAAACCACTGGTCCAATTATTACCTCTCCATGGACTGCTCTGTAAAAACTTCCCAAGCTGGAAAAGACTGTTCTGTAAAAACTTCCCAAGCTGGAAAAAATCTCTCCATTTTAGCAGAACAGGGCCAAGTAGATGTTTGTTCACCTGGCAAATGGTTGAAATGAAACAACTGGTGTGCAGATGGGTCCAAGCATCATAAAGAACCCCTCTCAATGCCCCCCCCCATAATACTCCACGTCATCAGATCCACAGCCCAAGCTGGAACGCTGGGAAGACTGACGATGAGACTTTTATGGTTACAAGGACCATTGCTGAATAGTAAACTCTCTGTGGAAATTATACCACCACAAATCTGGGAGTAAAATAAATGAAATCAATAGCAAGGCAAGAAGTGAGTAATAGAGCCAGCTCAGAGCTAGAAGCTGGTTTAGCTGTGTCCTCGGAGCATCCTGCTCTGGTCTCTGCTGCCTACGTAAAATGCAATAGATACAAAGTGGGCCGCTTACTCAGCATTACTTCTCTCTTCCCTGGGCATTGGGTATGGCCCTCTAGTCATTAGCCCTGGGATGCAAGTTCCTAGATTAAAGCTTCAGCTCCGGGAGGGCTGCAGGGAAACCCCCGCTATAGTCAGCAGCTTGAATCTTGTTTGTGTTTGTTTGTTCCTGGCTGATGTTCATCCTTTTGCAATTAATCCATTCATTCCTTCATTCGGTAAACATTTACTGAGCATGTCCTCTGCCCTAGTGCCTTGCTCCTCACAAACATTCAAGATGAAGGAGACAGAGCCCCTGCCATGGAAAACCTATAGAGTAACTAAGGATGACCAGAAGTCCGGGTTTGCCCAGGAATGATGGATTTTCTAGGTCCTATCAGTGCTTGAAACTGAGAAAGTCCTGGACAAACTGGGACACCTGGTCAGGCCCACCTCCCTGTTCCAGTTCTTCAGCAGGTCATGTTGTGGTTTAGGGCACCTGGCAGCCCATTCCCAAAGCCTGAAATCATTTTGGGATGATGTCTGGTAATGTCTGTACTCACGATCCAGGTCTATATCCTACATTGCCACAGCCACCGGCACTCAGGGACAACATCTGACTCAGAAAGGCCAATCCGTAGGGAGAGCCAAGTCGGCCAGACTGCTGCCTCAGGTCAGATGAGCTGAAATCTCCTAGATGTTAAGTCCCAGCAGGTCATCCTGACCACGTGCAAATAGAGGAAAGGGGGCAGGAGGAGGGTTACTGAGGGGCAGATGTGACAGACACCACACCGCCCCTGAAAGTTACAAAAGAGGGGGCTTCAGATTCTCATTTTCCAGTTTTCTGGGAATAGGGAGAAGCAGAGATAAGACATATCATCATGAAGATCCTGAAAGATAGAAAGAAGGGCCTCAGATCTCAATTTTCCAGTGTCCTGGCTGAACTGAATTTCTTCAATGAGCCAATACACATAAAAGCTTTAGAAGAGCACCTGGCAAGTCAGTGCACAGTAAATGGCCCCATTATTTGGGGCATCCATGAGATTGTTGTTGTAAAATAAACACTTTGAGGCCACCCAAGCAAAGACTATGGAAAATTACACAGTACATTGTGTTTCCTCACTGCCTGAAACTTACAGAATTGTGAATGGTAAGCGTCTTACTATTTAAACTAATCACATACTTGTAAAGGTTGTTTTCAGGATCCATTGATCTCCAACCACATCCCAGTTTCGGTGTTTCACTCCCTTCAATTGTTAATCGTATTACTCTGCATAATTAGGTTTGGGGCCAGATCAGAGAAAGTTTCATACTTCACAAGGATGGATTATTTTTAAGGCTGCTCAGTCTCTTGCTAATAGGCACTCACCCAATGCAGCAGTCTCAGGTCATGAGTTGTAAATTAAGCTTGAGCAACAACAGAAAAGAGTTTAATTCTGACACCCAGACCATAAACCTGACAAGATCCGTTAATCAGATGGCTAGCCTGACATAGAGCAGAGTTCGATTCAGTACAAAGTACTTCCTGGAAGTCATATGCCAGGAGGGCTCTGGACTCACCTCTTGCACGTGTTAGCGTTTCTTTGAGTTGTCAGTGTGGGCTTGGATATTCCAAGATCAAAGATAGGGGACGCGTTATGTTGAAATTCTCTCGAAGGACTGGCTTCTCCTAATCCTGGCAGGGAGACTTATACAGAAGGTGGGTGGACAAAGGTCACCAAGGCTCAGCAGACCCACGCCTGGGAGGGACAGTCAGAAATAAGCTCAGACGAGGACCAGAGGGCTGGTGAGAGGAAGGCCCATTCCTCATCTGTCACAGTCTGAAGCGAGGTTGACCTGCAGTTGCTGTGATTGTGATCTGAACAAAGAGGGTCACCCAGTGGGGCCGATTGGGGCTGAATGCCAGCCCACGTTCCCTTACTAAGCTATGCACTCTGGCACCAGCCTGCTTGCTCGGTAGGAAGGGGAGCCTTTTTTATTTCATTGTATGTGTGCAAACTCACTCAAACAGTCAATCAAAGTTAAAATTGGTTCAAAATTATGACCCTCTCGTTGAAAGAAAGCATTTGGGAAGGAAGAGGGAAACAGACCATGACTCTGTGTTATAAACTGTAGCATCTGTTTTTTTTTATAAACCTGTGAAGGATTATTTGGAATTTCAGAATTACAGAAAGATATTTCAGAAATTTCTCAGTAGACAGTTGCAGAACAAGCAGACACAGGCTCAAGCTCTACCAGTTCGATGTGACAGTAATTCCCCCATTGTCTGAGGACACACAGCACAGATGCTTGTAAAGAATCTTAGCCCGAGAAGCACCTATTCCTGTCTCCAGTGCCCAGAAGCCACCCAACGCCAACGCATAGATGGTCCTCAGCCCAGTGAGAACAAAGGATATTGTATCAATATCATGAAGTTATTTTTCAGTTAGAATGAATGTCTTTCATCATAATGTGAAGATGAGAAGGAGGATGAATTACAAGGATTCATGGACCGTAGGAGTGGATTCCTGCCCCAACCAAACTGTGTTTGCATGAATTTTTAAATTCAACGTAACTAGCTATCCTGAAGATTTTCTTCCCTATTTTTGAAAATTGGAGACCTCAGGATGCACAGTGGAATTATGTTTTGCATTTTTGGGTAAAATGAGCAGAGCAAGGTCCTGGAGATACACATTGGAACAATCTCCTTGGCAAGATACAGCAGGTGTTGATGGAAAATATTTAATGGAGAAGGTAGGAAGGCTGTTTAAAATAGTAAATTAGTAAGTTACTTCTTAATTTAAAGAAAACAAAATTGGAGTTAAAGAATAAATAGGCTTCCAGCTGGCTTTTGCCACTGGAAAAATAAACATTTTTTAAAGCAAACAAACAAACAAAAATCAATCAATAAATAAATACTTGTCAGATATAGAATCAACTCCAAGAAGAATATGAAACAAAGGGTTCAGAGTGATGACTTTTAGGTAGAAAGAAAACATATGAGGAAGAATAGATAAACCCTTCCTATTTGGGGATGCTAAAATGATTTCTATGAAATAAAAGTGACAGTGTATATTGATTTATTATAATTAATTATATTTTTATAAAATTTAAAAGTTATCAGCCTTATGATTGTGTTTCTACTTTATTTGTTTTGACATTAGTCTTTGAATCCCAAGCTTTGAAACCACTTTATAGATTTAGAGGTTGATGTCTTCATCAGTTTGACACCAAATATGGTGGGGAAAAAAATAGAACATGAATTAGATAGTGCTCAACTCTTCAAATAGCTTGAGAGAAGGGAACCTAGGACTTAATAAACGCTTAACAGTCCTGGAACTAAATCTGGTAGCTATGTTCTCACTGGTAAAACTCTTATAAGCATTCAGCTGATGTATTCATTCCTTCTGTTAGTGTTTCCAATGCTCCATACATGGGTCCAGATGCTAGACTTATAGGAGGACACAGCCAATTAGAGAAGACAAAAATCCTTACAGAAATAACTACCATATGAAACAGAAACCAGGTCATATGACAAACCCAGAGGAGGGCCTGCAGAAGGAAGGAAAGGATTTCTCTCTTACTCTTATGTAATCATGTTATTGGTACTTTAAGCATTATATGGTATATCCCTCTACCGTGAGGAGCGTGCATCATGAACTCACCAGAAAAAGGTGTCCGTTGCTTTCTTTGAAATATCTCTGGAGAAATAAATATTTTACCATGTAGACAAACAGATTCTAATTATCTGCTCTCCCAAGAAACAGTTTCCATTACTTCCAGCAACTCCCTGTTCTAAGTTGCTTTGACTAGTAAACCCTGTTTATCCTCAGACACACCCGTGAGTGCTTCCTCCTCGGGTAGTCAAGGGAAATCTGAAGACAAGAAAGAATTCCCACCAGCCTGTGTTAAGGTCAGAGTGTTAAGGAACCTTACAGCCAATCAGTGGTATGAATCCATACTGATTTAATATTGAATAAAGTTAAAAATTCACATCACCTGCTGTGAACACAGAATTCGTAAAATAGTTTCTGGAAAGCCGTTTCAAATTATGTTTCAAGACATTAAAATTAAGGCACCCTGTGGACCAATAGTTTCATCTGCTTCTAGCAAAAATGTTCAACAAATTATCAGAAATACAGGCAGAGATTTATATAGTCACCACACTTCTGTAAATAAGAGCAAAAAGGGGGAATCTCCAGTATAAAATAATGGTTAAATACAGTATAGTAGACCCATAAATTACAGTCACAAAATGGAATTAACTTTATTTTTAAAAGCGAGTAATGATGTAGAGTAATTCATATGATAGAATGTTAAGTGAAAGGCAAGCAGGATGGAGAATTCATATGCTAAATGATTTCAATCTTATAAAAATAAATCGTAACTCTTTATCTCTAAGAAATGGGAATTTAGTTGGCATTTTTTTCTTTGTAACTTCTACAGTTTCAAAATTGTATACAAGAACCGCATAATTCATCCAATGCTAGAGGAATTCTCTCTTTTTGAGTTTCTGCTTATCCAACCCACACAATTATATACTCAATTTTGTTAGGAGAGAACATTTCCTTTTGCCTCTTCAAGGTCAAAGCGTGGTCACAGTTACAAGAGGCAAGTGACACCCAATTACCGCAAAATGCTCTTTGTCCAAAGTGTCAGTTTGATGTAAATCTCTGCCCTTTGTGCCCCCCAAGACAATGTGCTTGCTTTAAAATCCATGTTAGGATAAAATTGCTTCCTTTTTTTTTTTTTTTTTTTTTTTTTGCAGAAATGGCTTCCAAGCACAGTACAAGTGCTAATAATTTGCACTGTCTCCAGACAACTGCCAAATTGGCAAGCTCCGAGTTTGCAGCTGTTACAGTTCCTATTTGCTTTAGTAATATGTACATTTTATTATGGAAAAGACCATCATGCATAAAGTTAACTCTGGTTTCTATTTACAAATGTGTGCTATTGGAACTACCTGCTCAATGCTTACATTCTCTTGTTATTGATAGAGTGTGGTTACATCATAATGTGCTCCAGAGAATATTTTCCACGTATCCAAAGTTTTCAAGCAGTTATACTCATGTAGTGAAATGCCCGGGTATTGTCTTTCTAATTAGGGAAGAAAATGGTGTCATTGTTGTTGTTTAGGTAAAATTATATCACTGCAGTTACGTTGATGTAAGAGTCAGATGCCCTTGCTTCTAGTCCATAAACCCTCTCTGGTGTGCAAATGACAAAACTGATCCCCAAAGAAACTACATGATTTCCCCAAGATTATACCTTGCTAGGGTAGCAGAGAGAGGTCTAGTACCTAAATCCTCCTGACAGCTTCAGTTCATTCATTGTGCTACATCTCTTTTGAGAAGTTCAGAAGGAGAAATAAATCAAACCAGTAATGATGTTTTGATAATAGGCAGCAGTATTAGCACAGGCCATTGATTGAGGGCACTAGTATTAGAAATGGTAAAATGTATTCACATATAAAAATGGAAAAATAAAGAAATTCTCTGGTCATAAATATGTCTTCATGTAAATAAAATTATAAATATTTCTTTATGTCTGGCTTCTTTCCCTCAATGATACCTGGAGAACAATTCATTCTTTATTTACCACTTAATGGTTTTCCATTCCATGGACATATCACAGTTCCTTTATCCATTTTACTGTTTAAACGTCATGCTTCTTAATTATATATAATTTTTTGCATTTGTTGCGAAAATTGATCCATTCTCTTATTAGGTAATTCTGGAGGCTTGCTTATTTCTTTACTTATGGATAAATAAAAATTTTTTCTAGTTTAACTTTCATAAAATATTTTCATTTGTTTTCTCTGTTTTCATCAGAAGTTCCTTTCTTTCTTAGACGAAGCTACATTAAACTATTTTCTATTTCATTATATTTTCTAAAACTGTTTTGATCCATTGTGTTTCTTAATTTTACCTTAATGATCACTAATTAACTTTTCCGCAAGCTAAATTCTACTCTTTAATTGCTTCCAAATCCAATTTACTTGGTTAATTAAGGCCTTCCTTTCAATACATTCTGTTTGTTTCTACCTATTTGTTTGACACATAAAAGACTCTCTAGTCAAATTGACAATAGATAAAAATCACTATCAATCACCTTATTTTATCTTCTGAAATACTTTCAAATGAAAGATTTTCATCACAACCCTAAATATTATTCAATTGGTGATTTCAGATGACTGACTATGCATTAATTATTAAATTTGATGTAAAATGCCACTTCCACATGATATTTTTCACTGAACTGCTCTTAACTCAGCCACTGACTGGCTCACAGAAATTATTTCATGTATGAAATAAGCAGATTATAAGCTTTAAAAGTGGAATCCATTGTGTTAACAACAGTAGCTGAATAAGGCTAGTGTTACAACAATGGTAACAATAGATAAATCTGTTATTTAACACAACAATAGAATTTTCACTCAGTTAAGCCAGTATTAATGACTCTGTTTGCATGACAACACTGCCAGGTGGTCAGCACTTTAGCCCCACTTAACCACAGAAGTGGAGCCCAGCTCTGCACTCAGGGGAAATGAGATAGTGAGGAGCCCCTGGGGGTCTCTGCCCTAGTCTTCTCTTCTTGTGCCCAAGCATCCATTTCATTCTTTCTCTCAAACAAAGGGACACTTGCTCTTACCCCAAGGAAAGTATTGGGTTGGCCGAAAAGTTCCTTTGGAAAAGCCCAAATGAACTTTTTGGCCAACCCAATACTTCAGTTCCTACCTAAATACCAAAACCAGCTGAAATTTCAAAGCATCTGTGTGACACATGGTGTTCACCTTCAGGTGCAGATGGGCTCTTCGCGGGCTGGTGACCTATCAACAAATATGGTCATGTGATTGACACACACACATGCTGTGTGTACCAGGAGGGCAGGGAAGGGACAGCCTCTATCCACCCTCCCTCAGAACCTGGATAAAGAGCTCTCACAGGTCCAGAGCTTTCCCAGGTCCTGATGGGTTAGGAGGATTTCCCTGATTAGCTCTGATATTGTTCTGGAGAAGGATCTCCATGGTCCATTATTCTTCACGTCCCATGGCTCCACCAATTTAGAGTTTCCCCCTTTCTTTTACCCTGTAGGGCAACATCTGACTTGTCATTCTAGACTTTGCTTTCTTTCCTGGCTGCCCAGTTTCCATGGTTGACTCATAGTTTGTGAGAATGTAAGTGCCTCATGCTTTTACATTTCTAACAGTTGAAGGCAGATCTGCACAAGCCAGTGAACCCATATTTTCCAAATGACTGACACTTCATGTTACAAAAATCATGCATGGGTAAAAGATACATTCAGAGTCCAAGCTAGATAAATGCAACAGTGTATGTAAAGTTCTTTGCAATTAACTTTAAGAATTCTTGGAAATTCTCTGGTGGCCTAGTGATTAGGATTCTGAGCTTTCAATGCTGTGGCCTGGGTTCAATCCCTGGTTGGGGAAATGAGACCCAGCAAACTGCATGGTGTGGCCCTCCCCAAAAAGAAATTACTTCTCACCCGGCTTTTGTAGAGAATCAAAGAAGAAAGTCTATAATTACAACTGCAGTTAATATCTACAATGAGATTACTCAAAATGCTAGTCCATTTTCCAACTACATACAGGTATGTGTGAGGTCATATTTCTTTCTTATATACTTCAATCAAAGCAATATATTGCAACAGAGTGAATTTAAAAACAGATGTGTGAATCCAGCATCATCCTGTTAGACCTCAAAGAGACTTGCCAACACATAATATAATTTTCTTTTTTTTCTGGATTTTTAGATTTTATTTCTTTTTTTAATTGAAGTATAGTTGATTTACAATGTTTTGTTAGTTTCTGCTGTACAGCAAAGTGCCTCAGTTATACCTATATATACATTGTTTTCTATATTATTTTCCATTATGCTTTATCACAGGATATTGAATATAGTTCCCTGTGCTCTACTGTAGAAACATTGTATATCCATTCTATATATAATAGTTTGCATCTACTAACCCCAAACTCCCAATCCCTCCCCCTCCCTCCCTCCCCCATCCCCCTTGGTGACCATAGGTCTGTACTCTATGTCCATGAGTCTGTTTCTGTTTTGTAGATACATACAAAATACCATTTTTCTAACTATTTTTTGTAATGTGGTAGATTTATTATTGTTTTTTACATAAATTAACAAAGATTTTTAAATTTATCAGTTTAATTTCTTATACAGTAAATATAAATACACAGAATACGCACTAATAAAAGCGTTTTTAAGGTCACCAACAAGTTTTCAACGTGTAAAGCAACCCTGAGACCAAAAGTTACAGAACTACTGGTCTAGAAGTCAGCCCAGGAAGAAAGAGAGGGAGGTTTTGTGAATACATCATGTCCCTGCTACAAACACTACAGAGTCCATCTCTCCATGTAGAATTCTCTGTCATAAAAATCACAAATACCTGAGGAAAGATAACAGCAATCATCTGTGATATGAGAATAAATCAACCAAAAGAAGCTGATATGGGCTATTTCATACAGAAAAGACTCATGGGGGGGGTGATAAAACAATGGAACATGTGAAGCTATGGTGCTTCTCATTATTTTACCTAACAGGGAAACGAACAGTCCATGAAGACACCCATCAAGTAAGGATGGGAGCTTCCTTACATTCATGTTTTCAGATGCTCCTAAATTTAGGTAGAGTGATTTCCATTTTATACCATATTTCCAGACTCGATATTTTCAGTTTGGCCTTTAAATGATTTACAATTTGATAAGATTCAGTCATACGTAGCTACTTATTTTAGAAATATCTTTGAAATGCTAGATTCTTTGTTGTCACAGTGTATACAAAACAAGCCTCAGTAAATTTGAAAGTACAGAAATCATACAAAGTATGTTCTCCAACCACAATGGAACTCAGAAATCAATAACAGGAAATTTGGGAAATTCTCAAACGTGCATACTATATAACACATCTTAAATAACCAATCAATCAAAAAAAAAATAAAGAACAAAGGGAAATTAGAAAACACTTCCTAGACTGAAGTGATAATTCCACATAGGTTGATGAAATGGTGATTGGTTGACCACACCTGTGTCTCCCCTGGACCAGCAGTTGGCCAGCTGTGTGACTGTGTGTCTGCCATTTCCTATCTCATTACTCCAGGTGCTGCTACAAAACCTCAGCTCAGCCATAAGGAGACTCTACTAGGTTAGGCATTGCTCCAAATAATGTCAACTCAGCTGTAGACTCAAAAAATAAATTTGTCTCTAAAATTTCATATGTCTATAGTCAACCCATGACTATGTTGACAACATATTCTATTCCACTTATAAACAGTAAAAATAATATGCAGTTACAACACATTTCTTATCATATCACTTAAAAGAGCAATTTCCACTGACATTAGAACTATTAAAACCATTGATATTGAGGTCTCAAACATAATTAGTTAATAAGTTAATGTATAAAGGAAAAAATGCACATCCCAGAATAATGGGCATGTCAGGCAAAAACTGTCAAAATGCTTGTAGGAAAAAGTAATAATATCCTTTACATATATAGTTAGAATGAAGCAAATGGAAATTTCCATAGCAAAAAAAAAAAAAAAAAGAGTCAAAAGACCTAGAATATATTTCAAAGGTGTCAATGAATCTCACTTAGGTTCATTCAGAATTATTCTCCCCCATACACATACAAGGGAGTATTATAACTTTTATATTTACAGTAGTTACTGAATTTTTGAAAAGATAATACATTCATGTGATTCAAAATAAAAAGTAAAAGAATAGAGTGAGAAATCTCCCTGGCACTTCTGTTCCCCATCTGCACAATTACCAACCATCTCACTTCCAACCAGGTAACTACTATTATTACTTTCTTGTGTATCCTTCAGACATACTTTATGACCACATAGGCAAAAATTATAATATTGTCTCATCTTCCAACTTTTTAACACAAGTGGTAGCATATGACCCAAAGTGGGCTGCATCTTGGTTTATTCAACTAACTGTATACACCAGAGATATTTCTATTATACTACATAGTGGATTCCCTTATTTTTTTAAATTGTTTCATAGTAGTAGTTTATAGACAAAAGAAAAGGACCGGAATTCACCAACCCATATTAGTGAAATTTTAGAAATTTTTTGCTGTCAAAAATAATGTTGCAATGAATTATACAGTACATATGTTATTTTTAAATATGTGCATATATTCATAGGACACATTCCTAAAAGTAGAATTGATAGGCCAAAGGGTATGCATTGATAATTTTGATTAATATTGATAAATTGCTCTCATGTAGTTTATATTTCCACATTTCCAGTATATGTGAGTCCCTGATCCCCACAGCCTTACTAATAGAGAATATTAACAAATTTTCAATTTGCCCATCTGATAGAGTTGAGGAAACTCAATCACATAATCTGATGTATCTCTTTATTTAGTAAGAAAATCAGTCCCTTATGTGATACAAATTGAAACATTTCTTCAATCATTTGAATTGTGACTATGCTCAATTTATGTTTGTTTGTTTTGACCAAGTATATGTTTTGTGGTTTTGATGACTGTCCCTAAAGTAGTCAACTTGTCAGACTGTTTTTTATGGGTTTTGGATTTTAAGTTATGGTTAGAAAGTTCTTTTCCACTGTTAGGTTATAAATAAATTCCAATTTTCATTAATTACATTTAAATCTTTGACCTACATAGAGTTTTTCCAGCTGTTCACTGGGAGGTGGAGATCCAAATTATTTCTTTCCAGATGGCTAGCCTCATTTTCTCAATAATATGTATTGCATAGTCCATATTTTCCTCCACTTATTTGAGATACCAACTTTAGTTTATACTAAATATCTATAAGTATAGGTCTTTTTAACTATCTTTCCATTAGTCTACATGATGCTATTTTAATTAGAAAGGTTCTATAAAAGTGTTTCATATCTGTTAGAACCAATCTACCTGCATTGATCTGCTCCTTCTAGTGTTTTTGTTATTGTTCCTTTTTTGATATAACCTTATACATTTCATGTAAGATCAAATACCATAAAACTCCTAGAGGAAAACATAGGCAGAAAACCCTTTGATGTAAATCATAGCAATATTTTTTTGGATCTGTCTCCTAAAGCAAAGGAAATAAAAGCAAAAATAGACAAATGGGACCTAATTAAACTTAAAAGCTTTTGCACAACAAAGGAAACCATCAACAATATGAAAAAACCTACTGAATGGGAGAAAATACTTGCAAATGATATGACCTGACTGATAACAGGTTAATAGCCAACATATATAAACAGCTCATACACCTCAACATCAAAAAATAAATTACCCAATATAAAAATGGGCAGAAGAACTGAATAGACATTTTTTCAAGGAGGAAATACAAATGGCCAACAGGCACATGAAAAGATGCTCAACATCACTAATCATCAGGGAAATGCAAATGAAAACCACAATGAGATGTCACCTCACACCTGTCAGAATGGCCATCACAAAAGAATCTACAAATAACAGATGCTGGAGAGGGTGTGGAGAAAAAGGAACCCTCCTACACTGTTAGTGGGAATGCAAAATGGTGCAGCCACTATGGAGAACAGTATGGAGGTTTCTGAAAAAAATAAAAACAGAGTTACCTTATGACACAGCAATTCCATTCCTGGGTATATATCCAAAAAAAACAAAACAAAAACACTAATTCGAAGAGATACATGCACCTCAATGTTCATAGCAGCACAATTTACAATTGCCAAGAAAAGGAAGCAACCTAAGTTTCCATCAACAGATGAATGGATAAAGGAGATATGTATATATATATATATATATATACATACACATGTATACACATGTATATATGTATATACACACACACACACACAGACACAATGGAGTACTATTCAGCCACATAGATGGACTTGGAGGGCATTATGCTAAGTGAAATATGTCAGACAGAGAAAGACAAATACTGTATGATATCACTTCTATATGGAATCTAAAATATACAACAAACTAGTGAATATAACAAAAAAGAAACAGACTCACAGATATAGAGAACAAACTAGTGGTTACCAGTGTGAAGAGGGAAGGCAGAAGGGAAGTAGGGGAGTAAGAGGTACAAATTATTAGGTATAAAATAAGCTACAAATATATATTGCACAACACGGGGAATATAGCCAATATTTTATAATAACTATAAATAGAGTATAAGCTTTAAAAATTGTGAATCACTATATTGTATACTTGTAACATATAATATTGTATAGCAACTATATGTCAATTAAAAAATACTAAATAAATAACATTTACAACAGTAAATGGGTATATAAAATATAAATAAGCACTCTAATTAGTTTTTGTAAGCTTATAGCATTTATAGTTCTGAAGCTAATGAAGCTTAAAAATGCTCTAAGAAAAAAAACTTTACTGCTAAAAAATGGTAAGTATCATAGGAGCCTTCTGCAAGTTGTAGTAGTAACATCAGAGATCACTGACCACAGATCAACATAACAAATACAATAATAATGAAAAAGTTTAAAATATTGCAAGAATTACCAAAATGTAACACAGAGACATGAAGTGAGCAAATGTTGTTGGAAAAATGATGCCCATAGATTTACTGGACACAGGGATGCAACAAACCTTCAAGTTGTAAAGCATGCAATATCTGTGAAGCACAATAAAGCAAAACACTATAAAAGGAGGTGTGCCTGGATTTATGTGTGAATTCCATAACTTCATCATTCTATGCCTCAGTGTTAACCATTTTAGGAAAGGTCTTGCTTGGCATACGGTATAATCTTTCTAGATATAAACTGGAATCTTAATTTTACTTCTTCAAGTTTATCTTTAAATTTTTTTTTCATCATACTGTTTTGATGGGTAGATGCCAATTATGCATATGTTGAATCGCCTTTCCTTGTGTTTTATGGGTTTTCACTTTTAACACATTTTAATTTTTCTTTTATTTTGTTTACTTTTTTTGTTTCTTTCCTCTATGTCCCCTACTATGTTTTCCATGGTGTCCATCCTGCCCGTTACTTGTTTTTATTTCTATAACGGTTTTATTATATTTCTCTCAGCTCATGCCTAATTTCTTCCTATGTCATGCTGTCTCTTCCTTGATTTTTTTGAATTTTTTTCTTGTTTTGTGGTCTTTCCTCATACAGGCAACTATTCACTAAATTTTGGAGTTTGTTTTTAATTTAAGCCAAAGTTTTTATCACAATTTTTATCTTCTCCAGGGCAATATTTCTCCAATGAATGTTCATAATCTAGTAATCTCTGCTACTCTTTTCTTTGTTTTTTTCTTACATTCTCCTTACACCAATATTATATTCTATCTCTTCTGTATCTCGTCATGTAGTATCTCAAATTTCCTGGAATTAGGTTCATATTAGCTGAGGAGGACAGAGAGCTTTTCCAGGCTCTAGTTTTCTCAGCACCCAGGGCTCTTCCTGCTACCTTCTCTGCTCCTTTGACTGAAGCTGGTCCAGGCTGTTTCTGCTGCTAGATTTTTACACTCAGGTGTGTGATCTTCTCTTTCAACAATGGTGTTTTTAATACATATTTCTTAGACTTAATGCCACTGATCCCTCCCTTTCTTCATTCCAGCCTACTTTTTCTTTTCTCCACTTCTGGTTAGTCTCTTGGATGTTTTTGGAATCTAGCAATTATATCTATTTTCTGGTTTACTAAAACTTGAGGGTTTTTGCTTCTTTCTTTTTACTTTTAAATAATTTCTAGGAGAAGAAGAAAAATGCAGACTTTTGTTGCCATGTTCATAATAGAACTCTTCTTGAGTAACTTATTGCAAACTTATTGGCTTTTTTAAACAGAATAAAAATATACACAAATTCTCCACAATTAAATATTTATCATAAAATAAATTTTAGTTATGAACTTGAAACTAAGCTATGTACCATAAAATATATTTCATTTGGATGCAAAACATATAAAAAAGGGCAGAGATCTTATATAAGACCTAGTCTCTTCTAGTCTCTCTGACCTTAGAGATTTGTGTAAACCAAATTTTGCATACCAGGTAAAGAATAGTTAGAACATTTTTTTGATATTTACTATTTTAAACTTAATTTGCAGCATGTAAGTCAACTGGAATAGTGTACCCCACAGATACATTTCACTAACACTGGAGTTATACTTTCCTAAAATGTAACAGTAACCTCAAGACTCATAAAAGAACCTGCCAAACTACCTTTCCTATCTCTTACATGCATCTATTTTCTGTTTGTCTCTTGAGATGGTTGATAACAAAGGAAATTGTCTCCTTTTCTCAGGTCCTTTCAACCCCATGGGACCCTGAGTCAGTGTGGGTGGGAGAGGTCTTCTTTAACAGTACCATCCTCCAGATAGATAGATAGATAGATAGCCACACTGTATCTATATAATATTTTCAGGATGAAAAATATCTACTTGGTGAAGTATCTCTGGTGTCACAAAAGATGTTGGTCTTTTTTTCCATTGTTACATCTTGTTTCTTCTTTTTTCTCAATATTTTTTACCTTCCTATCCAAAGGTTCACGCTTTGTCTTCTCTTACCATCTTTCCTATACTACTCTTTTATTACAAGTAAATATTGTTCAAAACTAGACCCTATGAAAAATTCTATGCAGAACTTATCTACAGTGTTGGCCTGGCCTCTGTCCTCTTCTGTGGGCACAACCTGTCATCCATGGTTCTGCTCACATCTCCAGTTAGAGAATCAGGTCTTGTGGCTACAAATGACCCCCACACCCCACCCTCCAGATGGGCTGGGCCAGGGTGCCAATGACTGCGACAGAAATGGACCTTGCTTGCAAGCTGGGAAAGTCATTTCTTCCTTCTGCAGTTTGGAATCAGGACATGAAACCTAAAGTTAGTCCATTAACCATTTAAATGGAGGCCTTAAATCTAAGTCTGGGGCATCCAGGTTTATGAAGACAAGAAAAAGTGAGAGAGAAATAAAGGGTAAGAGAGAAAGCAGAGAAGGGAGAGAGGGGTCGGGCTGAAGGATGAAGGCCAGGAGAGAAAGTGCAGGCTCCCAGGGTAATGGAGTGAGAGCAGCATGGTCTGAGCTGTCAGACCTCCACGAGTCCAAGCCTGCTTTTCTGATGCTGGGATCAGCGAGTTTGCCAATTATCACTTTAGATTTCCTTTTTTGCTTAACCTGGTTTCACTAAACCTGTTCTTTGTGAAACAGTGATTCCATAATTAGATATACATATGCTTTAACACAAGGCAACATGAAGACATTTTGTGAAAAAGCAGTGATAAAAAGCAACAAAAATATTTGAATTAATAAAATGACAGCAGAGATTCAAATTAAGGGCTAGGGGGAGGAATGATGCTGGACCCTTTGCAGCCCTGACCTACAGGAAATGACTTGTTTGTGCTGGCTCATTAGGCTTTGAGGAATCCCCTGTGGAGCATATTATGTAGAATAAAATTAGAATAAAATATCACAACCTCCTAAATTTTCAACCCAGCTATGAATATCAGAAAGCTATGCTTCCAAACCTGCTTACACACCAAAAATGTTAATCAGATCCTCGAGACCACTTCAGATGAATTAACCCAGATTCACAGACATGGTATGAAAATGATCCTTTTTCAACCAACTGGGGATCATCTATGAGGGATAAAACCATTATTGTTTAGAGACAATTTTTAAAAAACAGACAGGGTCCAGCACAGACAGTGGGCATAGCAGGAAGGTGAAGTCAGTGGTCTCACCTGGAATAGTAGCTTTGCTGGAGGTCAGATACCAGACACAGGGCGGGTCTCCCAGTGTCAAGCTTTGGTGAAACATGGCATGAGCTATTAGATTAGATGAGCTATTAAATCCCAGTCATGAAAGAGAATGAACTGGATGTACGAGGCCTGTCCACCAAGAGCTCATGATCCAACTTTCACGACGAATATCCTGTTGTCAAACCAGGGAACCCGGGTGTGTGTACGCACACACGTGAGCCAGGCACACGCAGGTGCATGCTTCTTCAGATGTGCTTTCTGTCTCCTTCACCCGTGTTCTCATTCACATGCTCAGCGCTATTAAACCCATCAGCATTGCTTAGAAGTTTCCAGTCCTGTTTTCTCGCCTAAGTGCAGACTACCTACGAATTTAGAAAAGTTGATACAGTACAAGAAGAAATTCGATCATCTTACTCTTTATCCAAACAGAGCGGCAATCATCTGTCTCTGATTGAATGTATAAACACACTCATTTAACTCGCATGTCTTCCCATGGGAGCGGAGAGCTGGGCGTGTGCATCTGATTTCGTTCACACCCAGGAATGAAAAGGCTTACGTTAATGGTTTTTGCTTTTATTTTGGTGCCTAAATGTTTAGTTTGCTAAACAACTGTTGAATGTGGATTCAATATGAGTCGTAAAACAACGTTGATGGAGAGCAGGAAGCATACTTGGCTAGAAAAAACTACATCCAACGTCTCTGTAACTTGTTTTGCCCTTGGAGCCCTGCAACCAGGGCGGGCTCACCCAGCCCACTTCTCCATCTAGAGCAACAGCCCTGGGAGTTAATAGTCCCTGTGCATGTCCCTGTGATTTAATAGACGGTGACAAGTAAAGGATTTGTTTAGAATCTTTGGGCTCACTCTTTGGAATGATAACAATGTACAATACATTTACCATTAAGATAGTCTCCTTAACAGCTTCTTTTTAAGCACCAAACACTTTTTTCCCTAAAAAAAGAAATATCTGATTCAAAACCCCTGAATATTGAATAGTGCAAAATGCAAAACAGAGCTGCTGTGGTTAAAAAGAGGAGGGCTCACTGTCACCACTACTTCCCGGTAAACCCAAGATCTCGCTAGAACACTGGCACATGACAAGGAAAATTGAATAAAATAGCCTTTCCTCCTGGATGGATGCAGAGTTAAAACTCTCGTGCTCTTGGACTGGAAGAATTAACGTCATTAAAATGGCCATACTACTCAAAGCAATCTACAGATGTAATGCAATTTCTATCCAAAATTATTGATACCCGTTAGGTTATGTGGTTTTTAAAATAGCTTCAGTTATTGCCAGACCTGAATTCTTTCTGAATTTTCCTTTTTTTATTCCACACTTTTCTGTGTCCACAATGATGTAACCGTATGCCAGTTCGAACCACGCTTACACCACTGTGCTGATCTTCCGCTCTACTTGTTGACACATTCACACTCTATCATGTTCTCTCCTGATCAGAAGCCTTGTGAGGGAGGCTTCACTCTGTCAATAAGCAGCTTGAATATCTGCTATCCAATGCCGGGAAGTTGTTCTCTTCCCTTTTCTTCAGTACCTGAGTCACATTTTACGACATAAGCATTTGGTACTATTTAGTAAATGTCACTATCAGCAATTATTCCTCTGGAACAGCTTCCCTGACAGGTGTGGTTTACTCTCATTGCCGACTATTTGGTTTCTAACTCAAGCTCCCACTGAGGATGGCCTTTCCCAGGGGGCTGAATGACAGGTCTGGTGACCTATTCAGTGTTGAACTTGACCATAACCACCAGCCCCAGAGCAGGTCATTTCCTTTCTGTGTATCTATCCACGGCCTTGTGCCTTTGTGAGGTCCAGATGATTTTATCTAATTAAGTAGAATTTCAGTACATCAAATAGAATTGGTATCATTTTGAGGGTCCTGTTGGACTTTTTAACCTTGGCTTCATACTAGAATCACCTGGGGAGAATTTTGAAGATGCTAAAATATTGTCCACCTCAGGTAAATTCAATCGGACTGCCTGGAGGCAGGGCCCAGGAGTCAGTTGTTTCCAGCTCTGTTCAGGTGGTTCCAACAGCGGCCAAGCCCTGAGGGCTGCCAGGTGCAAGATGGGGCTCCTTGTATCTTCTAGGAGACAAGCGCTCTGAATGTGTCCTGCGGGCTTTTCTACTTCCTCTGAGCGGCACTACATTGCTTTTCTCTCTAAGCAACACTATGTTAAACTCACATCTGAGTGCCCGTCGTCTACCATTTTAATCGCGTTCTCCTGTGACAGGGCACCTGGCCCGGAGTCCTGCTCTGCATTTGGAAGCTCTCTGCGGGCAGGAGCTGCCCCTCCCCCCCCCCCCCCCCCCCCGTCTCTGCAGTGAACAAGGAGGGAGAGGACTGATTCTGTGGAGGTTGCCCGGCAGGGCTCTGGCTGTCATTTCAAGGGACTCAGAGGAAAGCCCGTTTGTACCTCCAAACCTTGCCATTTTCAACAACACAGCTGGCCTAGTCACTCTGATATTTTAATTCCCGTCTTCATCCTGAGTCCTTTCTCAAATGGTTCAGGATCTATGCGGCTGGGAGTACGAGTGAGTATAAATCCACACGGCTTGCTGCGCGGCTGAGCTCCACGGAGCTCCATCTCCGCAGAGGTGCAGAGATGCTGCCTCTGAGGGGAAGCAGTGTGCCTGCTCCAGGCATCCGCAGGCGCCACGCCGAACACTAAGTGGACGATGAAGGATGCTCCGTTTCCGCCCGGAGCCCAGCACAACTCCTCAGTAGTGATGATAGGAGGGAACAAAGCATCCCACGCGCAGCCCACGACACCTGCCGCTCTGGGGTCACCAGGAGGCTGCCTAAGCTCCCACGGAGACTGTGAGGCAGGTACAGTGGCTTGGGTCTGCCCTTGACCCTCGGTGTAGCCTCCAGTTAGGTGTAGGATTCAAGAATAAGTAGGTTTATATTCAGATTAACACTAAAATCATTTTTATTATTTTATTTCTGAGTTTTACCTATTAGTGATTTTTATTTTAGAATTTCCCTTAGCTGAATTTTCTAAACTCTAGTCTGAAGACCTACTGCTTATTGAAAAAGAACAAGAATTAAAATGCATTACTAAAATAAAATGATTGTTTTGTAGTTAGCTTTTGACATTGTGTTTATTTCATGGGAACTATCTCCAACTTTTCGTTTTAGTTTAACATCTTGCTTAATTAAGCCACATCACAGCTCAGATATTATAACATTCAATATTTTTGAAAACATACTGTGGAGCAGGAATGTACTAGGTCTTTATGTTAAATCTGTTTAAAAGCAGATAAATGGTTCCTACTTTACAAATGAAAAATTTAAATACTCAAATATTTGTACTCACATGCCCAAATTCCCACCTTCATTCCGAATGCTTTGTCTTTTTTTATCTAGTCTAAATCAGGAATCAATTTTTTAAAAGTTGTGCATTTAATACCATAAATATTTTAATATTAATATACACTCTGCTTTCCCAAACTATATTGCATTAATACATCAGTCTCTTCTATTGTATTTTTTAAAAATTTCTATTTCTTAATTGAAGAGTACAAGTTTTGGAATCTCATGAACTAGATTTATGTCCTAGGTCTGCCTGCTGTAAGAGAAATGAGCAGTGGCTTTGTATTCAGAGATAGGAGTTTCAGTCCAGGGCAGTCGCTCCTTATAGCTGTATGGTTGGTCCTCCCAAAAGCTCATTTTCCTCATCTGAAAAATGGTGGTTATATTGCTTTCTTCATGAGGTTACTGTGAGGAGAAAATGATGTAACGCCTATAAATCCTATTGCACTGTGACTGACACATCATAAATGCTAAATTGGTCATGATTCCCTTTCTTGCCTCTTAATCATCTATACAAATATTTCAAGTTTATGTAGCTAACCCCCCTGCTATTCAGAGAGTCACCATGCATATGTCTTTGTGTCCCCGTGACTCTCATGTAACTGATCATTTAAGGAGAGGTTGAAGTTCACAGCAGCAAAAACATCTCAATTCTCCCTAATGAGTCAATCCAAATCGATGATTATATGACAAGAAAAACAGTACAACAGAAAGGTGTGATCAGGGTTTTTTTCTCCCAGAAACACGCTTTTGAGTTTTAGCCCCTAGAGTGAAGGCTGAGACAGGTAGAAGTAGGCAGAGCGAGGGCAGTTTTCCTCCTAAGAATTCCCTTGTTTCCTCGCTCACCAAGAATTTTACAGAGCACCTGCTACCAGAATCCTCAGGATGCAGATGACAAGATATCATTTATTTCCAGAATTAAGCCCACATTCAAAATCTTCTATCCCACTGATGTCAGTGTGACAGACAGAGCTCACCCTAGAGTTTCCAGTGCGTTTAATGAAAGGAGAATGTAAAATCATGAGTTTTCTACCCATAAAGTATTTGCCAACTTTGCTTTGCATTAGATGTAACACTTGTCCACTGTGTTCATCCTTAGGAGGCCACTTATATTATCATAGCTCAAAAGACAAACCCAGGTCCATGCAAACGGACATGCCAGCGCCCATGTTTACACGCGTGTACAAAGTCCAGATCGTCTAGTGGAATCAGACCTCTGAACAGGTCAAGTTCAACTTCTGTTTGTTTCTGATTACAAATTTCCCAGTGCTGTCAATGGAAGCGACAGTCTTGAAAGAATATTTCATTGTAAACCCGCCCATTGCTGAGGCGTCTTCTACACCTTCCCTTATAGCCAGACACGTGGGCTTCCTGTGAAAGGTGATGAGGTGAAAATATAGTAGAAAAAGCAAAACAGCAGGGAACCAGCAAGATCCGAGCTCGATTCCTGGCTTCATTACTTAATCTTAATGGTCTAAATCAGATCTGAAAATTAATTTATTTGAGCTTCACTTTCTTACAAGGGCTAGCAACACCAGCCCCATGGAATGTTCTTACTTCTTCTGTTTTCCTATCTTGCATGGATCCTGTCTGCTTTGGTGTGACTTATACTCTTGGCCTTTTTCTTGGCTATCTCTCCTCACCATTATTTACCTTAAAATAACCTCTTCTTTTCCTCATCCCAGCCTAACCCAGCATTCCTGTTTCATTAGGATCTTTTCAGTGAGAAGGAACAAAAAGCCCCCTCACATATCCTAGGTCAGGAAGGAGTTTTATCAGCTCAGTGATTGGAAAGTTTGGAGGTTCCTAGGTTTCATGCTCAGTCTTCTTGATACTATTAGTGCAACAGCTATTCCTCTGTGATTTCTTGAGCTCTAAGCTCCTGAATGTGCTGCCTTTGCCCCCTGAGAGATGGCTGTCACTATTACCGGGGCTTCGTTCTTCACATCTGGGGAGACTCTGTCTCTTCCCATAGTGATTATAAAATGTCTTCAGCTTCACTACTTGGGGAGCATCTCAAGCTATGAGCCTACCTCCAACCAATCACTGTGTTACCCTGATTGGCCCTCCTTAGTCGGAAGTGGGGTCTACCCACCTAAGAACACGTGATTGCCACACACAAGAAGAGGGGTGGCGTGGATTTGGAGAAGGCAAATAAAACTTCCCCATTCCCTCACCACCACCAAGTCTCCACTTTCTGCAAAGCTTCCCAGCCCTGACCCCTTTGCTCTTATGTTACAACATTCTAACTGAACCTGATCCAAGAAGCTGACTCTAGAAACTTCCATGGGAGAGGCTGCAGCCAGACAGCAGTACCATGATGTATCTGCAGGAGAAGGTCATCTGCTCGACTGCCAGTAATATGGAAGGAATTTGCTAAGATTGTAAAGACCCTTTATAAACCACACACGGGTAGGAAAGTCTTCTGGATGGTTCCAAAGTAAAGCTCATCTACAACAATAGACTTGAACACTGGTGAGAAGATACTGATTTACGGGAGAGAAAATTAGGAGGGAAAGTCCAATAGCAGAGGAATCGTTAATTAATTGAAGGTTTATTATTCAGTTACTGCAACAAAGACAACAAAGGTATTCAAAATTCATAGTGTCATGGAACTTACTAATTCTCTATATCAAATTGGTATGTTTCGAAGTAAAAGTCTGTTTATAATATGATTATATTTACATGAAACAAATAAACAAAACCAGTGCATATAGGGGTGGTGAAGACAAAGGAAAACATGAAGATATTAGAAGTGCCCATCTGTGGCATAATGGATATATTTTAATAGTGGAAAGGAGGAATCCATATTAGTTTTTAAATTACAGGATATACTCTCAACAGGTTCCAGAGAGTCATATGTACAGCCTCTCAAAGTGACGGCTTTATATGAGTAATACATGTTATATTTAGTGAAAAAGCAAAAAACAACCTAACACTAATACTTAAAATATTCAAGATGACACCCATAATATTGGCTCTGTCATGACTTGTTAATACAATATTGTTGCTCATCTGTCACACTTCTAGACTGTCCTCTTCAGTATTAAGCCTCCATCACATAAATAGAGCTGCGGAAAAATTAACAAACAAGCTCCATGTATATACATCATGATAAATTTAAACCTTTACAGATAAATACCAACATGTCTCCTTCTTTAAGAAATTTCATTCTTATCAGCCAATAGAACCCTCCCTAACAGAAATGCCTATTACAGGACACCCTATAATCTTATTCTTTTCTCTGGAAAACCGGGAGCCACCAGCATCTCCCTGCCTGAATTTCCAGATGCCTGGCGCTTTAGTCTTATTACAAAGCTTGCCCATTTTAATCTGATTCTTTCTTCATGATACATGGGCCTCTCCTTGCAGGGTGAGTTCATTTGAGTGTGGTTCTTCCGTTTTAACTTAATCAGCTGTTTTCAGCGTCATCCAGACTGAAGTGTTGATTGTGTACTCTTCTTAATGACAAAATATTAACCTGCAAAGCAAACATCAAAGGAGCTGGTCCGTTGTCCATCCATGGTGAAAGAGGAAGTGGTCTGATGTTCTTACCTAGAGTAACATTTGCATCCGATAGTTCTTCCTGGGTAGCTGTTGTTTTACTTCGGTGTGATTGCTCTCTGGACTTTATGATTTTATCCTCATTCCTAGGACACCCAACATATTCACTCCAGGTGTCATCGAGACAGAGCAGCTGCTACCGGCAATGCTGAAAAGCAACCTCTAAATTTCCCTTTTACGCCAATGCCCCCACATCCCTTTTTGGGACGACAGATGTAATGTCCACAACAAAAGCAAATATTGCAAATGGATGCTCAGGTCTACAAGACACACCTCTGTCCTGCCTGGTCAGTGCAATCCCTTCTTAACAGCTCTGCATCCTTTGATCCCCTCAATCCCCTTCCCCAACCCCCTTCCCATTCCACAGGGCAACTGTGGGAAATGCTGGGTAGGACAAGGGGACACATCCACAGAAGCTTAAAAAAGTAGATCCCATTCTAATTCTGTTCAGGACTCTACTTACCAAGAGGTCCGGCCTGTGCTGCATGGAAGAACAGCTGTTACTCTCAGGTTAAGGGAAGATGCAGAAAAAGGCAAGTCCTTCTATAAACTAAGCTCAAAGGAATAAACAAAGGATATGACGGGGTCATGGTTGAAGCATCAACAGAGCCCTGAGATGAAGCCTCGTCTCTGTATCATTCCTTCCATCAACCCTCCTGCCCTTCATCCAGGGCATGGCAAGTACCAGCCACATGCCGGCCCTGGGAAGGCGGGCACAACAGGACTTCGCAGCTCTACCCCCAGGGGACTTGGAGGACACGATAACACAGACTTATAGAGACCACATTAGATGCCTGGCATTGCTCTAGAGGTTTCCCATATACAGCAAGTCCCCTACATACGAACGAGTTCCATTCTGAGAGTGTGTTAGTAAGTCCAACAAAGTTAGCTTAGACAACCAAACAACACAATCAGCTATATAGTACTATACTGTCATAGGTTTATAATACTTTTCTCACAAATAATACATAAAAAGCAAACACAAAAAATAAAGGAAACATTTTTAGTCTTACAGTCCAGTACCTTGAAAAGTACGGTAGTCCAGTACAACGGCTGGCATCCAGGGGCTGGCACTGAGTGAACAGGCAAGAAGAGTTACTGACTGGAGGAGGGAGAGGAGGTGGGAGATGGTAGAGCTGAAGGATCGTCAGCAATAGGAGACGGAGGGCAAGCTGCAATTTTGTTCACACCTGACGCTGATGGCACAGGTTCTGGACATGCAAATGCACATTCGCATCTTTGAAAGTTTGCAACTTGAAGGTTCATATGTAGGGACTTACTGTATTGATTCTTTTAATGCACAAAAATACTGTATGGATGTTACTACCACTGTCCCTATCTTTATAGATGAAGTAACATAGAAACAGAAAGTCAAAATAACTGGGTCCCAAACACAGGTCCAGAAAATTGCAGAGAAGGATATGTGCACAGGTGGGAATGGCCGGAAACTGTGTCCTGACCCCCCAGCTGCATCCACGGTCCCTGCCATGCTCACCACTCATCCTCTCAAAACAAGACAAGATTACAGCATCTTTAGGGCTGCAAGTCAAGGTAGAGATCATCTTATCAAAAGTCTAGTTGTTTGGTTGAGGAGACTGGCACCCAGGCAAGGCTACTAAAAGACCAGGCACTGGGACGTGTCCGCATTCGCCACGATGCTTTCCCCAACTTAAAACTAGCTGAATCGTGGAGGTGCACCACACTAACTGGAAGGCCTCACCCCACTTTCCCCAGCCTGCATCTGACATAAGAAGCACAATGGAACACTTCTGTCTATAGTTTAACTTCAGTTTCTCTCTCAGTTCCCCAACTCCCTATCAGTCTATGTACTTGTGAGCTTACATCTCATTCCAAGTCTTGTGTCTTGACGCCAGGCACCTCACCCCAGCAAGGACCTTCACAGAGTCCAGATCGCCCACAGACAGCGTGATTTTTTTCCCTAGATGTGTCCATCATGGGAGAGTAAGTAGCTGACCTTCTGGAGTATCTAAGAAGACCAGCACAAAACCAAAATAAATAGGTTCATTTGTGCCATATTTTAGATTCCACATATAAGTGATATCATATGGTATTTGAGACCATATCCTCTTAATCATCATTTTATAATGAGGACATGCAGGCAGAGAGGACAACAGAGCTCCTATTTAAAGGAGCAAAGATAAGCATGTGTCTCTGGCTAGGTCACCACTCATGTCTTCTGATGCACTTCACTTTTCCTTTCTACTGTTCTGTACTTTTGGAGATGCCCAGCTATACTCAGCGGGTCATTAGTATTGAATATATATACTAGTTTGCATCCACCAACCCCAAATTACCAATCCATCCCTCTCCCTCCCCTTCTCCCCCTTGGCAACCACAAGCCCAGTCTCTGTCTGTGAGTCTGTTTCTGTTTTGTATCAATAGGATGGATAAACAAGAAGGTCCTACTGTACAGCACAGGGAACTATATCCAATCTCCTGGGATAAACCGTAATGGAAAAGAATGTGAAAATATATATATATATACACATATATATGTGTAAAGCTGAGTCACATTGTTGTTAAGCAGAGATTGGCACGACACTGTAAATCAACTACACTTCAATTAAAAAAAAAATGGATATGGTCTCCAGAAGAGTGACTATCTTGTACAAGTGCCCGAAAACGGTCACGCTAATTGTTGACGAGTGATTTTTATCCAGTGTTGGATACTTAAGTGTTTTCACTTTGTGAAAATGTATCACTTTTTTAAGCGTTTTTTTAATAACGATTTTTTATTGAAGTATAGTTAATTTACAATGTTGTTAGCTTCAGCTGTACAGCAAAGTGGTTCAGTTATATATATACATATATATATGTGTATATATATACACATATATATATTCTTTTTCAGATTATTTTCTGAAAATGTATCACTTTTGGTTTGAACACTTTTCTGTGTTTATGGTATACTCACTAAAAATATATGAGATTTGAAATCACACACACCTGAGTCTATATCCCCAGATGTTCACTCCTACGTTTGGGCAGGTTTCTTAATCTATCCCGGCTTCCATTTAGAAATACAAATAATCACACCTCCCAGAGATTTCCTGGGAAAGTAAAAGAGTTCCACACACATAAAGGCATCTGGAACACAACAGCCCCCTTGATCCTTCTCATAAGGAAAGAGACTGTGTCTTTTTTTTTTTTACCTTTTTTCCCAAGTGCCCATCATGGATCAGCTTAGCTAGTGTTTTGTTTAAAGTACCTATTAAGTGATTAACTTTTCTCAAAGTACCTATTAAGTGATTAACTAACTTTTCTCAAAGCGCCTTTCATTTACAAATGGAAGTTCCCACAATCCTGAATTTGAGGACTTAGAGGTTCTTTCCACAACCCAGTGGCGGAGGAGATCCAGTGGATGGGAGTTTCTTTTCCCATTGAGATTGAGCACAGCCCTGCTGAGCTGGTTAATATAGTCCTTCAAGACCTGGCTCTCCCTGGGCTTTCCCCAGCCAGCAGACTTGGTGTGGGGGGAAGCGTTTGTAGGATGTAATGGCCTGATTTGCATGGCTAATCACCCTCCCTGACCTGTGCCAGCAGCCTGATGCAAGGCTGAGAGCCAGCAATGCCCGGTGCAGACTCTCTCTCTGCACTGCATTTGCTGAAGTGCTCAGACAAATCACTTAGAGCCTCCACATCTCAACCCCGCTCTCTCGAGAACAGTGGCCACAGTTTATACTTGTTTACCAATTAGCTGACTTAGTTAATACATTTAAATTGCTTTGTAGATAGGTGATACGGAAGTGTTAATTATTGTGATTTGTGGACACTTCTCAAGTCCCTAGTCTTGTATGCAAGAGGCAGTAACTACCTCATTTGGTAAAAAGAGAAAGAAATGCTAAGTTGAAATTGTGTCAGCAAGTGCAAATGTTTACATGAAAGAAGAAAGGAAGGATGACAGGACTCTTTGGTGGGAAATTGTCCTTGGGCCACCAAATTAATCTGCTGCCTGAGGAGTCTAAAATCTAAAAGAGACGGAGTGACTGGCGGGGCTAGTGAGAGCCTGGAACAGCCTCAAATCCTCAGAGAGGGCGGGTGGAAATCTCAACAGCTGGCCCTGGGAGAAGGCAAGGTGCCCAGCAGTTATGAAGGCTGCGCTTGGTAGTAATTAATTATCAGATTCAATATACTTGAACTGAATGTGGATTAAGAACCAAACTCTCTGCGGGCGATTGGTAGGAAGAATGTGACCATGAGAAAGACAAGTACTAATGAGTTACTTTCAACCTTTGAAACATTCATGATCTAAGAACACATCACCTACACATGCAGGTGAATAAAGAGCTACAATAGATATGTGGATAAGAGCAATCAGGAGAAGCTTCAGAGAGGAGGTGACATTTGAACAGGGTTCTGGATAGTTAAGTAGGAATTTACCAGGAAGAAATGACAAAGGGGTCCTGGGGGCAATGGGGTATGCAGGCCATTGTGGCCACTATACTGAGAGTGGACAGACAGGCCCAGGGACGACCAAAGCAGCTAGGAGATGATCAGGATAGTAGGTGACAGGATAGGTGGCAATGTAGCCCAGGGGAGCATCTGAGGCCATCTCCCTAGTTCATCATCACCTAGAAAACCAGATTCTGTGCCAAGGACAGATTTCAGGTCTACAAGAGGATCTCTTCCCTCAGTCGCTAAAATTTCACTTTACAATGAACCCCCAAGGATGTATGCCATGACAGTCAGAAGGTGTATAAAATGTCAGGTTTATGCTATTAAGTGTACAAACCTACAGAAGCCAATGGCCTTTACGTAATGGATATTTCTTTCTGGCATGATCCCTGAGGGATCACAATCCCTTTACTCATGTCCTCACCTGTCCACCTGTCACACTCCCAACCCCCTAACCCTAGGAGTCTGTGCTGGATATTGATCCACGTGGGCCTCCTGGGAACTGAACCCCCTTCCTATTTGGGGGCACTTTTGTTGCTCGCTCTTGGAGGAGGCAGGATCCTCTCTTTGTAGAGGCCACCCCAGAGCCAGTAACCCCTCTCCCACCTGGAGGCAGCCGGGAGGGGGAGGGGAACAGGGCCACCCTCTGGGCTCCGACAATGTGGTCCTGTGGGGCTGTGGGGACCGGGTGCAGAGCCCAGCATAGCCAGAGAGCACGTGCATAGTCACGGTCATGGCAGCGGTGGGACCCCAGCCAGATCCTGCCTGACCTCTCTGGATTCCAGCCTCAGCCAGGACCACCATGCTTCTCCTAATATGTGTCATATGGGTTTGCATTTATTTCCTGTTTGAACTTACAACCAAAATGTTGACTGCACTGAACAAGTCCCACCTCATACGGGAGGAGCATGGGGACACCTGCCCCATCCAGCACTGCCTGAGGCTCTGCCCGGTGCCCACTCTGTGGGCACACAAGATTGGGCAGAGTAGGAGGGGGCTGGAAGCTACCCAGTAACGAATCTGTTTCGTCTCTATCCACACCCTATGACCCAAGTAACAGAGGGTAAAAGCAACCATGTATTTATATCCACTCCCTGTTTGTCTTGTGCTTTATACAGACCATCTCAGCTAATCTGATTATCTATGTAGAACAGTATTATCCATGTTGACAGAAACAGAAACTGAAACTCAGAAAAGGGAGGTGATTTGAAAACAACAGAGGAACAATACATGTTTTCTTCACTCCCAATCCACATTCTATCTATCTCACCGAACTACAGTCTACCTGAGAGAGGTAGGTCTGATTATCTGTGCTAAATGTCATTTCACAGGTTGTGCAAAGGGGGGACAGCAGAGGAGAGCAGAATTCAGGAAATAGGTGCTTATTTTTAGGTTTTACTATATTAGTAAATGACCCCTATTATCCTACAGAAATAGAAGCTGTCTTGCTTTTACCCCTCCGGTATCATTCATGAATAAATACACACATACATAATAAATACATACGTAAATAAATACATAAATAAATGGGGAAAATCTTTACAAATCATAATCTTATAAAGGACATGTATCCAGAATACATAAATAATTCTTATACCTTGATAATAAAGATGAATAACCCAATTTTAAGATGAGCAAAGATCTGAATAGAAACTTCTCCAGTGAAGATATACACATGGGCAATAAGCACATGAAAAGAGGCTCATTCAAAAAGAGCCATGTACCACAATGTTCATTGCAACTCTATTTAAGTGTCCATCAACAGGTGAATGGATAAAGAAGATGTGGCACATATATACAATGGAATATTACTCAGCCATAAAAAGAAACGAAATTGAGTTATCTGTAGTGAGGTGGATGGACCTAGAGTCTGTCATACAGAGTGAAGTAAGTCAGAAAGAGAAAAACAAATACCATATGCTAACACACATATATGGAATCTAAAAAACAAAAAAAGTGGTTCTGAAGAACCTAGGGCAGGACAGGAATAAAGATGAAGACATAGAGAATGGACCTGACACAGGGAAGGGGAAGGGGAAGTTGGGATGAAGTGAGAGAGTGGCATGGACATATTTACACTACCAAATGTAAAATAGATAGCTAGTGGGAAGCAGCTGCATAGCACAGGGAGATCAGCTCGGTGCTTTGTGACCACCTAGAGGGGTGGGGTAGGGAGGATGGGAGGGAGAGGCAAGAGGGAGGAGATATGGAGATATATGTAAATGTATAGCTGATTCACTTTGTTATAAAGCAGAAGCTAACACACAATTGTAAAGCAATTATACCCCAATAAAGATGTTAAAATAATAAATTTTAAAAAATGATGCTCAACACCACAAGTCATTAGGGAAATTCAACTCAAAAACACAATACAATATCTCCCCACATCCACTAGAATGGCTGAAATAAAAAAGACAAGAGAATAATAAACGTTGGCAAAGATGCAGAGGAATTAGAACTTTGATACTTTACTGATGGAAATGTAAGATACATGTGGTAGCATGGATGCTTCTCAAAAACATTATGCCAGAGAACGTGAGACAGAGAATGACAAATATCACATGATATAACTTATATGTTGAATCTAAAAAAATGATACAAATGAACTTATTTACAAAACAGAAACAGACTCACAGACATAGAAGACAAACTTATGGTAACCAAAGAGGATAAGGGGATATAAATTAGGAGTTTAGGATTAACATATAAACACTACTATACATAAAACATATAAACAATAAGGACCTACTGTATAGCACAGGGAACTATAGGCAATATCTTGTAATAACCTGTAAAAGAAAAGAATCTGAAAAAGAATATATATAGACGTACAACTGAATCACTGTGCTGTACACCTGAAACTAATACAACTTTGTAAATCAACTATACTTCAACTAGAAGAAAAAGAAAACCATTATGCCAGTTGAAAGAAGCCAGTCTCCAAAACAACACGTATTTATGGTTCCATCATATGAAACATCCATAATGAGTGAATCTAAGAGTAGATTAGTGTTGCCTAAGGCTGTGGGTCAAGGAGCTGGGGGCAGTCAGGGGTAGAAATGGGGGGTCACTGATACTAGGTCAAAGGGTTTTTTCATTCCATCTTTTATTTCATTTTAATAATATACAATATAACATGAGGTTCCCAGTTTCAATTGCCATTGGAGTGCCTTTAACAGCAACCTAGATGTACACAAAACCAAAGCTGCAGTTTTTACATTTAAAAAAATTATATCAAACCCATATTTTCAGTGTTCAGAGTTTTTAATCTGAACTTAACATTGCAACTATTATGTTGGAATAGATGTGTGCCAGGAATGGAATATTCTCACAAAAAATTATGTGTATGTTTATTTTCTATTCTATTCACATTTTCAGGCTAATTTTAAATTTATTATTATGTTATAATGTGACTCTGGGAAGCCTTCCACATTAAATTTTTTTTTAATTTTTTTATAATTTTTTATTTTATATAATTTTAAAGGTTATTTTCCTTTACAGTTATTACAAAATATTGGCTATATTCCCTGTGTTGTACAATACATCCTTGAGCCTGTCTTACACTCTATAGTTTGTACCTCCTCTTCTCCCACCCCTATACTGCCCCTCCCCCCTCTCCACCGGTAGGTCAAAGTTTCTTTGGGGGTTAATGACAATGTTCTAAAATTAGATTGTGGCTGATTTCTGAATAAGTGCACTAAGGAGCATTATACACTTTAAGTGGTGAGCTCTGTGATACGTAAATTATATCTCCGTGAATCTTCAGAAAGAGAGAAACAAACAAAGAGAAAGAAAGAAAGAAAGAGAAAGAAAGGGAAATGCCATTGTCAAATGATAATCATACCCCCTGACATATTTTCCTACTCAAATAAACTTACAGAATTGGTTTAACAATAGCCCCTCTCTGTAGCTGAGGAACCTGAGGCTTCAGCATAGAGGGCAGGTGACCTTCTCAGGGTAACACAGCAAATGAGGAAAGGATCCAAGCTGAAGAGGGTAACCCCAGCAGCATCTTACAATGACAGAGAAACAAGTTCTATCATGTGTTTAACCCAACAAATGTTATTCAAATGAAAGGACCCAATATATTTTGGAGGCTGTATATTTAACCCCACAATAAGTTTGTGCTGTCTCTATTAGTTCCATTTTATGGTTAAGAAAACTGAGATGCAGAAAGGATGTTTTAAAATTTTACACAGTGAAGAAGTAAGTTGTCCAAATTCACATTTCTCTGAATTCAAAATGGCAACTCTTTCCTACTATATGCATTATGCTTTGTTCTTTAGTTCAAGTCCTTAACACTTCATTTTTTGTTTCAAAATTATCAAAAACTTACGTAAAGCAAAGTTATGACGTCCTCATAACTCGTACAAAGAAATAGGCACCAAAGGATTGCAAAAATTGTCAGAATTAAACACAATGTGTAGGAATGATTATGTTCGTTGTCTTCTGAATCTAATATTCCTGAAAATGTTTGAATAGTGCAGTATACCTAGAACCAACATTTAATCTGGTTTTTGTTAATTGTTGCAAAATATATTTAATATTTTTTTCTTCTTTAGAAAAGCAATATAATTAATGCACTGATGGTTAAAGAAGAAAAAAAAAAAAGACCTTTCGATTCTAGAACAGGTGTTAAATTAACCACAAGAGGACTCTCGTGTTACTTCCCAAATGTAATACAATAAAACTACAAGGACTGCATCACTAAAAAGGGAAAAGCTTTTTAAAATCCTCTTCTCCGGTCTAAATTAATAGCTTCTAGGTTAACTGGTTCCCAGAAGAAAACAAGCTGAATTTGTTTACTCCTACATATGAATAATCATGCCCATCATGTTCCAGGGGAAGGAAACACGCAAGAATGATCAATGTCCCTTGTTCTAAGAAGTAAACAGAAAGCACAGTCAGAACAAGGAGGGAGGGGTTTGAAATGGAACACAGATAATGGAGTTTGCCCCAGGAAGTCTGGGTTTGTAGACGGAGCAGTAAGAGGCAATAATCCAGGAGGAGGGTTAAGTTCATTACAAGAAAAACATGACCCTACTATGTACCAACCAGCATTGGATGAAAACTATCTACCCCCTGCCTCCAGCAGAGAGGTTAAAGTTTTCTTAATTCCAATTCAGTACAGTGAGTTTCATTTGGGGGAAACAGGGGGACGGAAAATGGGAGGATGGGAATAAACTATTCCCAAAATAAAAATGGCCTGTATATAGATTTTACACTTGAAAAATAGCAAATTAGCTAATTACATTCAGTAATCACAAATACCATTAGCCAATCTCACTGAGCAGGTTAAACTTACATAACAAATGATTTACACATGTGTACTATTCATAAAAACCTTATGAGATATTGTGGTCCACATTTTTCAGATGGGAATACTGAGGTCAGAGCAGGTATGTGCACTCAAGCTTAAGTGACCTGGTCTGTGCCTACCATGCAGGGCCATTTGACTCCCAAAGCCGTTCTGTTAATCCCTATGCTTATCACCTTCTCTTGGAGGAGTAGGCAGACAAAAGTCTAAAGAAAATCACTCCAAGCACACAGGGGAGCAGGAAAACAAAGTGAACTAAAAAGGTGTGCTCAAGGAGATACCAGCCTACAAAAGTCATTTGGGGAAAAATCTCCAGGGAACAAGTTGGGAGGCGAAGCAAAGGAATTAGGAGGGACTAGGTCCTGTAAAGTGCAGTAAAGTCTGTAATGGTCAACTCTTGCTGCATAACAAACAAGCTCAGACTCTCAATGGCATACACATGTAAGTGTTTATTTCTTGCTCACATGTTAGTGGATCAGCTGGGGTAACTTTTGTCCATGTATCTTTCATCCTCTATGCAGGACCAGCAGGCTACCAGACTATGTTCTTTCTAGGGCACCAGCAGCCACTCTGAGAGCCCTCCCAGCTGTGCAGCCACAACACAAGCCCCTGCCTGAGTCCAGTCAGCTGCGACCCCAGTGGCCAAAACTAGTCACAAGGCACAGCCCAAAGCCGAGGGGGAGGGAAGTGGACTTTGCCTTTATGGGAGGGATACCAGAGTGAAAACGCACAGTGTGTGGATACACTGAGGTGTGAGGAACTGGGGCCAATAAATCAATCAATCGCAGCATTTAAAGGAATTTGACTTCACAAGAAGCTTCTGAGGAACCATTCCAGCTTTTACTTGCTAGTTTGAAACAGATTTGTTTTACAGAGAAAAAACAAACTTTGGAAGAAGAAACCAGTTTGGGGGATGCTTGGTTAAGGGAATAACTTTTTCCCTTTCCTGAAAAATGTGTGGAACTGGAGAGAGAGATGCTATTCTGTGTGAGAAGGATGGATGGAATACACATGCTTAATTCACTCAGATGGCTTCTGTGATCTAGTACTGAGGGTTTGTCCCATCAGACTCCTGTAAACACATGAGTGTGTGCATTTTCCTGTAGTTTTCATAGACACTTGTTCAAAGACAAAGAAGCCAAAAAAGAACTGGGATCAGATTTCAAACCCACTCAAAATTAAGCAACATACTTATATCTTTATAAATGTATTTTTATACCTTTGTTGAATAGACCACTATTTAAGTTACCACGTAATTTTTATTCAGTATATACATTTCCATTCAATAAATGTGTGTAGTCCTGTCATTGTGTCTTTAAATTGACATGAGTATTTTTACAGCCCTTTCCCAGCTTTACCCACCATTTGAGCACCCTCCTTTTTGTTTGGGCTGTGACAGGTGGCATGGTAAAGCCATTACAGACTTTACCTACAGGTGGCATGTAGGATATTAGTTCCCTGACCAGGGATGGAACCCATGCCCCCTGCAGTGGAAGCATGGAGTCTTAACCACTGTACCGCCAGGGAAGTCCCTGAGCATCCTCCTTTTACCAAAATATGCATGAACAGGCCTGTGTGAAACAGAAATTATCTTCGTGTTTTGGGATTTTGAAGTCACACATCTGAGCATTTAACTTTTCTGGGTCTAAGTTTCCTTGTTTTTGAAAGAAAAATACTAATACCTACATTAGAAGGGAATTGAGCGTTAAAGAAAGCGTGTAAGCAGCCTCAAGTCTAGCACAAGGCCTTCAGTAAATGGGACACATGATGACGCTCATTTAAAAGTGGACACAAGGTTACAACCCATCAAAGCCTTCTCCAGATGAGCATGAGCCACGGCCAGCCGTTTTGAAAATACAAAAATCAGGAGGAGAATTCTTCTGTTGCTTAAGAATCCATGAGTCAAGGGATAGGTTTGCAAAAACAAGCTACAGCATTTTCATTTTCTTACTCAGTTTGAATCTAGGTCTGCACTTTGAAGACTAAAGGTTATTATGGCCCGATGGCCTGCAGTAAAGATGGGAGTCTCCATCAAGCGCTGCAGAGACAAGTGCCTGGTCCAGTAAAATGAATGTCTTTAATTTGGGGCCCTCCTCAGAAATACTGAGACGGATGAAGGATCCACTGAGCACATTGATGTGTGGTCCACGGCATCTCCAACAGGAGGAGCAAGGAGAGCTTGACACGTGGACTTCTCTGTTTTACTCCCTTCTTTTAACAGAGCAAACTAGGAATTTCCCTCCATAACACCAACAGTTTATGTAAACTCTGGGCATTGGGTTCACATGGTGCTAAAATCGCTTTTAGCATGGTGGTAATGTGGCCCACATTTGACAAAGTTTCCATCACATACGTTTGCAGGTTGTGTCTGCTTTTCCATTCCTTCCAAAAAACAAAAGCATAAAACACCTAATCACCATGAAACATAAAGAAAAAATGTATTTCAACATTTGGATTTAATCTCTTAAACACAAGAGTCTTAAATTTCTCTTAAGATTTCCATTAAGTGTCTGAGCAACTCTTCTGGTTGTGTCTGGTTGTGTCCTACCCTATGGGAAGGAAATAGCTGGGTTTTTAAAAACTTACTTTGGAGAATAAGACTCTATATTTTCTCCAGACTTGTCCTACAAATGTATCGTGGATATAGTTGAATATTTGGGCAGTGCATTCATCATTTTTTGGAGTGGACAATAGCCAGGATAATTAGAACATTTATTGGATGCCAGCATCTCAAATGAACTTAACAGGCAGTGGCAAAGCCAATGTGATCAAAATTAACAAGGATGAACTTCCCTGCGCTAGTTTGGGTAAGGGAGAAGGAACTGTTTTATTTTGGTTTTTTCCTTGCACCTAATTGAAAAAACTATAATGTTTCTCGCATCTATCCCTGAATACAGAAACCAAGAAGAGGAATGGAGACAGACATTGCCAGGCAAGGTCCACAGAGGCTGCCCATGAGGAGGTCAAGCCACGGGGGTCTATTCTCCAGAGAGTCCGTACCACAAGTCAAGATGCACACCTGGAGTATTTGGTAAAGCAAGGTCAACTTCAAGAGCATCAGTAAACTGTGATGCCAAAGCTAGAGACAGGGACAAAATTAATGAGAGGAGAGGGATCTCTGATCCAGAGCTTGGGGCAGGTGGCAGGGAACCACGGTTGGTTGAGGGCCAAGCTTGTGAACTCAGCATCCCATGTTTGAGAAGCTCCTACAACACTGAGCGGAGATGGTAAAGATCATTCTGTGATGTTGAATGAGTATGAACATTCATTTGAGTACTCTAGAGTCTTTTTGAAAGACACACATTGCAATCTTGCCAAATGTAATCATGGATGTGACATCACCACCCATATCCTTTTGGAGAAAAGTAAGTCACAGACCCTCCCCATACTCAAGGGTGAAGGGTACCAATGGGCATGAGACCCAGGAGGCGGGCTCATTGGGAGCTATCCCAGAGTCTGTTGGCCACCTGGCCTCCTTACTTGGGGGATGGGAAAAGGAAATACTACTACAGACAGTCAAGCAAAATCCAAAATCGCAGACCACCCTGCCCAATTCTGCTCTGTCTCTTCCACTCATTCTAAGAGAGATCTCTCTACTATTAGGACTAAGAATACATTCCATGGGGACCTCCCTGGTGGCACAGTGGTTAAGAATCCTCCTGCCAATGCAGGGGACACAAGCTCAATCCCTGGTCCAGGAAGATCCCACATGCCGCTGAAAACTAAGCCCATGTGCCACAACTACTGAGCCTGCGCTCTAGAGCCCACGCGCCACAACTACTGAAGCCTGCGTGTCCATGCTCCACAACCACAAGAGAAGCCACCGCAATGAGAAGCCCCCAATCACCGCAACTAGAGAAAGCCCACGTGCAGCAACTAAGACCCAACGCAGCCAAAAATTAATTAATTAATTAAACAAAAATGCACTCCATGGAGAGTAGTGAGTTACCACCAGAGTTTCCAAGTAGAGACCGGACAGATGATTGATTAAGATACCTGCTACCTGCTTATACTACATGAATGTTTGATATCCAGTTTCTAGCATAGAAACTTGGAAAAGACATTAACATGTGTTGTACACCTACTACTTGCCAGACACTATTATGGATGCTTTACATAAGCTTCTTTTTAAATTAAATATTGACACAACTCCATAGCCACTCTATTTTATAGAAAAGAGAAATGCAATTCAGAGAGAAAACAGATCTTTTGCAAGATTCTGTATCTAAAGAATGTCAGGGCTGGGGTTTAACAAGAGCAATCACGCTTTTATTTTGCTTCACCTCCCCAAACTACTTGATAACCTTTGTACATGAGTAACGATTGTGTGCAGTCAGAAGGTGGATTTGATTCAGTTTAGCGTTTTTCTTTGGTGACTAAGCACATTACCCTGTGAGTCAGAAAGGAAGGCAAATAAGGCAGCGGTTTCTATGGAATTATCTCCTGCCGGTAGCTTGACTGGAGGGGAATGAGAAAAGCAAAAGCTGTAAAAAAAAAACAGCTTTGGAGATAGCCATAAAATATTACACCCCCAAGTAAAATGGGTGCCTCTTCCTGGCTCCTGACTATTGTGAAGTCAAGAAAATGGTAACTTGGCAGGAGTTGGGAGGTGAAATATGAAAAACAAAAGCTTTCCTCTGTAGCAGGGACGGGAACACAGAAGTATTACCAAACTTCTAGGTTCCTGCAGAGCCAACAAAGAATCTCTACTCAACCCTCCAAATCCCAGGCTTCCCTGAAGATAGAAGTCAAAATGTCTTGAGAAGTATGGGATGGCTCTGCTGGCTGGAAAGGCTTTGGACATTCCCTAAATCCTCTCTGTGGAGTCCTCAATTTCTGGAAGAGTTGTCGAGAAGAGAAAAACAAAGAAGAAAAAATCTAAAGGAAGACAAGAATCTCCCTTTAGTCATGTTCATAAAAACCAAAATAGCCAACCATTTGAAAAGGCGAGAGTTTTAAGAAGAGGAGGCTCATCGTGACTAAGGAAGCAGAGAGCGCGTGGAAGATGAGATGGGCAGAGGCCACCCTTCAGGAGAGCAGCGTGACAGTGTGTTCCCCCTGAAACCTCCTAAACTCTGGTCTGGAATTATCCACAGCCCTTTGTCTACCCCTTCAGTTGATATGGGTTAGGAGATATTAGATGTTGGACACTATTCTAGATGCTGATTTCAGACACAGAGCATCATTTTTTCCAGAGACCCAGGACTGGTGGAGCGGGCAGGTCAGCTAGACAATGATCAAACCTCACGTCCTAAGTACTGTAATAGTGGGGTATTTTCTAGAGCAATGTGGATGCAGAGGGGGGAGTGTCTGAGTTCCCCACATATTGGGTCAGGGGTTAAAAGAAAGAGTTGTTGTTAGACAAGAAATTACTGCAATAGTATCAGCCTTCTTAGGTTAATTCAATATAAATAGGCACATTAGAGGGGTCAGAATTATGTTTCACATTCAGTAAGGAAGTTAAGGGACTTCTCTGAGGCAGGTTGCCTAGGCGAGAATCTCAGCTGCAACATTTACTATCTATGTAACCTTTGACAAATTATTTATACTCTCCAAGCCCCAGTTTTTTAAAAATTTATTTTATTGAAATATAGCTGATTTACAATGTTGTTAATTTCTGCTGTACAGGAAAGTGACTCAGTTATATATATATATATATATATATATATATATATATATATTCTTTTTCATATTCTTTTCCTTTATGGTTTATCACAGGATATTGAGTATAGTTCCCTGTGCTATACAGTAGGACCTTGTTTGCATCTGCTAACCCCAAACTTCCAGTCCATCCCTCCCCACCCCACCTCCCCTTTGATAACCACAAGTCTGTTCTCTATGTTCTAAGCCCCAGTTTTCTCAACAGTGAAATGAACATACTGATCTTCCTACCTTATTGTGTTTGTATGAGGATAACTAGAGATATCTATGGTTAGTATAGTACTTGAAACATAGTATCCCTCGTATAAATGTTGGCAATTATTTTCATTATAAATTAGACACAAAGAATAATTTGGATTTGTTTCCCCCACTGAGAATTAATAAGCCTTATAATATTCTGGAAAGAAACATCCTTCAAAAGCCAATGGACGAAGATGACATGGACAGTCTCTTCAGATGGTAGCAGTGCTGGCCTTTTAACTGCTATCCATGGATCAGTTGCAAAAGATTGAATTATTTTATTTGAATATTCTTGGCATAGGTACATTCTTTCAGGGTATCTATGACAACTGGGCTACAAAATGAAGAAATTGTCCAGTTACTGAGATGAGCCAGTAACAGCATTACTGTACAGGAAAGGAAAACAGGTCTTTCAAACTATAGTGTTTCTAGTAAGGAAAACAGTCCAACACAAAACATGAGAATCCAGATGGGTCATTTAAGGCATTTAGGCACCACCAGCCCTGGGGCTCCAATACCCTGCACTCTTTGTGGTCTAGGAGCAAACCACCGACTTCTCAACAAGGGATGGCCACTTTTCCCAGCTTCTGACTTTGTAATGGGCTGTCTCGTTTGTAATCTGAGCTCACCTCCTCGGTTTTGACGCTGTCCAGCACCTCCCATCACTAGGACGGCTCCTCTCCTTTGTGATGCTCCAGACTGCCCTTCTTTCTACACATCTGAGAGAACATCCCATCCCACGTCCAGAACCCCTGGCAGGCAACCTTGTCAAGGGCAAAGCCTTCTCTACATTGCATAGCAAGCAATTCCATGCGTTTCCATGTGCGTCTGGTCACATAGTCTTTTGGACCCGGTGCCAAGTGAAATGGTAGGGTCTCTTACTCACTAGGATGAGAGTGAAGCCCTAAACCAAGCATGGGGACCTTCCAAGAGGGGGTCCTGGGCAACTGCATAGGACACTATTTAGGGTCCAGTACCCAATTCCACTGTTTGGGAGAGCAGGAAGGGTACTCCTGCCACCACCCCCCCACACACACACAAAACAGCAAGAAATGCTCCACATACCAGCTGGGGATCCCACAATTCAACTCAGTTCTGACACCATCTGCCTAGAGACAGCGTCAGATCCCACAGATAAAGTGCTCAGTCCCACAAAACTGCCCAAAATTTCAGGCAGATGCCCATCGCAAGACCAGGTTGTTACCTGTACTTTTGACTAATTGGATATAAATCAGAGCTTCCCAGGACCCCCTCCTGGGGTTCGATTAATTTTTCAGAGAAGCTCACAGAACTCAGGAAGCTGATTTACTTACTAGATTACCCATGTATTGCAAAGGGTGCTAAAGGATACAACCAGGTGAAGAGATACAAAGGGTGACGTTCCAAACAAAGGCGCCTCTGTCCTTGTGGAGTTTGGGGCCCTGCACAGTGGCATGTGGATGCGTTCTTGTTCATCAACCCAGAAGCTCTCTGAACCCTGTCCTTTTTGGGGTTTTATGGAGGCTTCATTATATATGCACAATAGATTAAATTATTGTCCATTGGTGATTGATTCAACCTCTGGCCAATAAACTCAGCTCAGTCAGTTCTGAACTCGGAAAACAACCTCCTGATGACACAGTTTCCCAAGCTGCCCTCTGTCTCCAAGGTGAAGGGAGCAACAACACATTCCAATGGAAATGCAATCCCCTGGGTATTTCAGATGAATAACCTGAATATCTGCTGTATACAAATGTTTTCCTCAGGAGTTTAGTGAACACTAGTCAACATCCCTCAAGCTCAGTCAGTTTTATAATTCTGACAATATTGAGTGACCAGTGGGCAGGGCTTAAAGGCCAATCCCTAGGCTCAGTGAAGACTCCCAGTGCTATATCCTATCTTGTACACAATACATCATTTCAGCCAGTCTTCCTCGCTGGGGGTCAGCCACACCACCTTCCTTAAAAAGTCCATAGTCCTATTGAATATTTCTCTTACAAAAAGCTTAAAATGATAAAGTAGAAAGTATCAAAGGTCACCCGATTCCACCTCCTCTTGGGGAAGGAGCCTCCCCTCATGGAATTACCAGGTTTTTGCCAGGGGTTACGCTCCTGCATCTTTTCCTTCTGAGGCTGAGTGGACCACTCAAGCATCTCCTGACCTGGACCTCAGAACGGGACCCTTGGTTAGTACGCACTGCAAAAGAAGTGACGTTAACTTGGGCAGGTGCATTTGTGACACTGCCTGATGGGGTGATATTGGACTTCTCTGAACATTTTCTATTTTCCTCTGCACTTTCTTCTGATAATATTGACAGAGTTCAAAATATTTGCTCAGCTCCATTTTATCTGTTGGGAAATAACTATAGTGTAATATCCTATAGAACCATGAGGACATGAACAAAATTCTAACTGAACTGTGTATTGGTGCGAGAAACTTCTTTTAAAAGATGAACCCTCAAGAACCGATGCACAGGAGCGAAAATGAAGGCTAGAACAATAACCTCTGTCCCCCGGCAAATGAGGGAGAGAGGGCAGGCAAGACATTCTAATATCAAGTCGGAGGAAGAGTGGTGACCTCATCAGACACTAACCAGTGGGTCAATATCCAAAACATTCAACTGGAAGGAGATTATTCAAGTGTGATGTAGGAAAAACTGAATAATGGGGACTCCTGGTTGCAACAGACCAAAGAAGTCTATTCAAACGAAGTGAGAGTTACTCAAACAAAATATACGTTTGCATAACTTGAAGAACAAAGGTCGGAATTCCCAGGTGTTAAGGACTGAACTAGCATCACACAGAAAACCTGGAGATCTGCTACAGAGATTCAGATAGGGAAGCCTGTTAGGCAGGAAGGTGCACCAAGAGGGGGCCTTGGAAGGAGGCTACGGTGCACAGCTCATACATGTAAGACATGAATATTTACGTCAGCAGACCTGGGAGTTCCTGACTTCATGACATTAACATTCAAAGATTTGATTTACTACTAGCAACCCAGAAAACCCATAATACACCATAACATAGCATAATACTTACTAGAGTCCTTAGAAAGATTAAAAGGAATAATGCATAGAAAGTACTTGAAATGTACCTGAATGACACAGGTGAGTCAGACCAGCAGACCACACAATGTTAATGTTTTGGTTTGTGGATTTATTGCTTTTATTTTTTGCCTTTCTTTTTTTCTTTTCTTTCTTTCTTTTTTTTTTTTTACATGAAGGAGAGTTAATGCCTATTGCATTCCTCATGAATGAGAAAATCAATTTTCTTTCCCCGCTGCCAGTGAGCAGGGAGGGTCGAGTGTCTTCCACTGGCCTGGTGCGTGGACAAGGTTTAGCCCATAGCACCAAGACCTCATTAGGGACTGAGAGGGGCAGCCAAAGACACACACATGGGGTTTACTGAGATCAACTGAGCTCCAAAAAGAGTGAGGAAGTGTTTCTATAGAAATGAAGAGGCTCAAAGAGCGCATCAGGACTCAGGACAGTCAGCACATAGGCTGCCACCCTGAAGGTGGTAACCAGGGGAAAATACTGGGTCAGCCTCAGCCTCTGAAACAGCAAGAGCACCTACAGGGCTTCCAGGAACAACATTGGACAGGAAGTGGTCAAAGGGGCATCCTCAGGTGATGATGGCTCCAAGCACAGCCCCACTGGTGTCCATGCTTTCAGAAATCTCCTGGACATAGCTGACAGAGCAGCATGAGATCTGAGCTCCTGGAAAGTAGACAGTGAGGGGTTCTGTGGAGAAGTCCTGCTCTGGGTAAGGAAGGGATCAAAAGGAGCAGAGTGGCTGAGGACTGCTCAGATGCAGTCATCAGAATGTGGTAGAGTTATACCATGGAATACTGCTTGGCCAACAGAAAGAGTGACATGATGCCATTTACAGCAACATAGAGGGGCCTAGAGATTCTCATATTAAGTGAAGTAAGTCAGACAGAGAAAGACAAACATCTTATGATATCACTCATGTGTGGAACCTAAAAAATGGTGCACAGGAACTTATTTACAAAACAGAATCAGACTCACAGACTTAGAAAATAAACTTAGGGTTACCAAAGGGTATAGTTGGGGGTGGGGGGGAGTAAATTAGGAGTTTGGGATTAACAGATATACACACTACTAAATATAAAATAGACAAAAAACAAGGACTTACTGCATAGCATGGGGAAATATATTCAAAGTTTTGTAATAACCTATAAAGGAAAAGAATCTGAAAGCTAATATATACACAAAAACTGAATCACTTTTCTGTACACCTGAAACTAACACAGCATTGTAAATCAACTATACCCCAATAAAAAGAAGAAAAAAAATAGCAAAGATCAATAAAACTAAAAGCTGGTTCTTTGAGAAGATAAACAAAATTGATAAACCATTAGCCAGATTCATCAAGAAAAAAAGAGAGAAGACTCAAATCAACAGAATTAGAAATGAGAAAGGAGAAGTAACAACAGAAACTGCAGAAATACAAAGGATCATGAGAGATTACTACAAGCACCTCTATGCCAATAGAATGCACAACCTGGAGGAAATGGACAAATTCTTAGAAAGGCACAATCTTCGGAGACTAAACCAGGAAGAAACAGAAAATATAAACAGACAAGTCACAAGCACTGAAATTGAGACTGTGATTAAAAATCTTCCAACAAACAAAAGTCCAGGACCAGATGGCTTCACAGGCAAATTCTGTCAAACATTTAGAGAAGAGTTAACACCTATCCTTCTCAAACTATTACAAAATACAGCAGAGGGAGGAACACTCCCAAACTCATTCTATGAGGCCACCATCACCCTGATACCAAAACCAGACAAAGATGTCTCAAAGGAAGAAAACTACAGGCCAATAACACTGATGAACATAGATGCAAGAATCCTCAACAAAACTAGCAAACAGAATCCAAAAGCACATTAAAAGGATCATACACCATGATCAAGTGGGGCTTATCCCAGGAATGCAAGGATTCTTCAATATATGCAAATCAATCAGTGTAATACACCATATTAACAAATTGAAGGAGAAAAACCATATGATCATCTCAATAGATGCAGAGAAAGCTTTCGACAAAATTCAACACCCATTTATAATAAAAACCCTGCAGAAAGTAGGCATAGAGGGAACTTTCCTCAACATAATAAAGGTCATGTATGACAAACCCACAGCCAACATCATCCTCAATGGTGAAAAACTGAAACTAAGATCAAGAATAAAACAAGGTTGCCCACTCTCACCACTATTATCCAAAATAGTTTTGGAAGTTTTAGCCACAGCAATCAGAGAAGAAAAAGAAATGAAAGGAATCCAAGTCAGAAAAGAAGAAGTAAAGCTGTCACTGTTTGAAGATGACATGATACTATACATAGAGAATCCTAAAGAGGCTACCAGAAAACTACTAGAGCTAATCAATGAATTTGGTAAAGTAGCAGGATACAAAATTAATGCACAGAAATCTCTTGCATTCCTATACACTAATGATGAAAACTCTGAAAGTGAATTAAAAAAACACTCCCATTACCACTGCAACAAAAAGAATAAAATACCTAGGAATAAACCTACCTAAGGAGAAAAAAGACCTGTATGCAGAAAATTATAAGACACTGGTGAAAGAAGTTAAAGATGATACAAATAGGTAGATAGATATACCATGTTTTTGGATTGGAAGAATCAACATTGTGAAAATGACTCTACTACGCAAAGCAATCTACAGATTCAATGCAATCCCTATCAAACTACTACTGGCATTTTTCACAGATCTAGAACAAAAAATTTTGCACTTGGTATGGAAACACAAAAGACTCCAAATAGCAAAAGCAATCTTGAGAAAGAAAAACGGAGCTCGAGGAATCAGGCTCCCTGCCTTCAGACTATACTGCAAAGCTACAGAAATCAAGACAGTATGGTACCGGCACAAAAACAGAAATATAGATCAATGGAAAAGGATAGAAAGCCCAGAGATAAACCCATGCACATATGGTCACCTTAACTTTGATAAAGGAGGCAAGAATATACAGTAGAGAAAAGACAGCCTCTTCAATAAGTGGTGCTGGGAAAACTGGAGAGGTATATTTAAAAGTATGAAATTCGAACACTCCCTAACACCATACACAAAAATAAACTCAAAACGGATTAAAGACCTAAAGGTAAGTCCAGACACTATCAAACTCTTAGAGGAAAACATAGGCAGAACACTCTATGACATAAATCACAGGAAGATCCATTTGACTCACCTCCTACAGAAATGGAAATAAAAACAAAAATAAAAAAATGGGACCTAATGTAACTTCAAAGCTTTTGTGCAGCAAAGGAAACCATAAACAAGACCAAAAGACAACCCTCAGAACGGGAGAAAATATTTGCAATCGAAGCAACTGACAAAGGATTAATCTCCAAAATTTATAAGCAGCTCATGCAGCTCAATGTCAAAAAAACAAGAACCCACTCCAAAAATGGGCAGAAGACCTAAATAGACATTTCTCCAAAGAAGATATACAGATTGCCAACAAACACATGACAGAATGCTCAACATCGTTAATCATTAGAGAAATGCAAATCAAAACTATAATGTGATATCATCTCACACTGGTCAGAATGGCCATCAACAAAATTCTAGAAACAATAAATGCTGAAGAGGGTGTGGAGAAAAGGGAACTCTCATAAGCTGCTAGTGGGAATGTAAATTGGTACAGTGACTATGGAGAACAGTATGGAGGTTCCTTAAAAACTAAAAATAGAACTACCACATGGCCCAGCAATCCCACTACTGGGCATATGCCCTGAGAAAACCATAATTCAAAAAGAGTCATGTACCACCATGTTCATTGCAGCACTATTTACAATAGCCAGGACACGGAAGCAACCTAAGTGTCCATGAACAAATGAGTGGATAAACAAGATGTGGCACATAAATACAATGGAATATTACTCAGACATAAAAAGGAAGGAAATTGAGTTACTTGTAGTGAGGTGGATCGACCTAGAGTCTGTCAAACAGAGTGAAGCAAGTTAGAAAGAGAAAAACAAATACCATATGCTAAAACATATATATGGAAACTAAAAAAAAAAAAAAGGTCATGAAAAACCTAGGGGCAAGACAGTAGTAAAGTTGCAGACCTACCAGAAAATGTACTTGAGCACACAGGGAGGGGGAAGGGTAAGCTGGGACAAAGTGATAGAGTGGTAGTGTATATATGTCCATATATACACTACCAAATGTAAAATGAATAGCTAGTGGGAAGAAGCTGCATAGCACAGGGAGATCAGCTCAGTGTTTTGTAACCAGCTATAAGGGTGGGATAGGGTGGGTGGGAGGGAGGGAGACGCAAGACAGAAGAGTTATGGGGTTATATATATATGTATAACTGATTCACTTCGTTATAAAGCAGAAACTGACACACCATTTTAAAGTAATTATACTCCAATAAAAATGTTAAAAATATATATATACATATAAAAAAAACTACAATGAGGTATCACCTCACACTGATCAGAATGGCCATCATCTAAAAATCTACAAGCAATAAATGCTGGAGAGGGTGTGGAGAAAAGGGAACCCTCTTGCATTATTGCTGGGAATGTAAACTGTTACAGCCACTATGGAGTGCAATACAGAGGTTCCTTAAAAAACTAAAAGTAGAACTATGATATGACCCAGCAATCCCACTACTGGGCATATACCCTGAGAAAAGTTAATTCAAAAAGAATCATGTACCACAATGTTCATTGCAGCTCTATTTACAATAGCCAGGACATGGAAGCAACCTAAGTGTCCATCAAAAGATGAATGGATAAAGAAGATGTGGCACATATATACAATGGAATATTACTCAGCCATAAAAAGAAATGAAATTGAGTTATTTGTAGTGAGGTGGATGGACCTAGAGTCTGTCATACAGAGTGAAGTAAGTCAGAAAGTGAAAAACAAATATGGTATGCTAACACATATACATGGAATTAAAAAAAAAAAAAGGTTCTGAAGAACCTAGAGGCAGGACAGGAACAAAGACACAGACGTAGAGAATGGACTCTAGGACACGGGGAGGGGGAAGGGTAACCTGGGGCGAAGTGAGAGAGTGGCATGGACATATATACACTACCAAATGTAAAATAGATAGCTAGTGGGAAGCAGCTGCATAGCACAGGGAGATCAGCTCAGTGCTTTGTGACTACCTAGAGGAGTGGGATAGGGAGGGAGGGAGCGAGATGCAAGAGGGAGGAGATATGGTGATATATGTATATATATAGCTGATTCACTTTGTTATACAGCAGAAACTAACACACCATTGTAAAGCAATTCTACTCCAATAAAGATGTTAAAAAAGAATAACACTAAAAAGAAAAAGAAGAACAAGCAAAATCAGAACAAACAAACAAACAAAAATCTATACTTCAATAAAATTGAAATTTTTTTTTTTTTAAAGTATCACTGGGAAGGCACTAACAGTAGGATGATAGCCTAGAATTGCAATCAGCAAACTTTTGCCTGTAAAGGTCTAGAAAATAAATACTTTAGGTTTTGCGGGCCATATAGTCTCTGTTGCAGCTATTCACCTTTGCAGTTGTTGAATACAAAGCATCAAACAACACATAAACAAATTGATGCAGCTGTGTTTCAATCAAATTTCACTTTTAAATTCAGGTTTTCAGCTCGATTTGCCTGTAGTTGGCCCATGTGTGTCTTAGCAAAGAGCTTTACTTTTTTTTTTTTTTTTTGTGGTAGGTGGGCCTCTCATTGTTGTGGCCTCTCCTGTTGCAGAGCACAGGCTGCAGACGCGCAGGCTCAGTGGCCATGGCTCACGGACAGCCACTCCGCGGCATGTGGGATCTTCCCAGACCGGGGCACGAACCCGTGTCCCCTGCATCGGCAGGCAGACTCTCAACCACTGCGCCACCAGGAAACCCCTGAGCCTTTACCTTTTTAAATAACATTTTATTTCTTTGTCCTGACAACAATAAAAATGTGCTTATTGTTCAAAATTTAGGCAAAATAGGGAATTCCCTGGATATCCAGTGGCTAGGACTCGGTGCTGACACTGCAGGGGCCCCAGGTTCAATCCCTGCTTGGGAACTAAGATCCCACATGCTGAGTGTGTCTGCCAAAAAAAAAAAAGAAAAGTAGGCAAAAGAGAAAAGTCATTTAATGTATTCCATCCAGTATTTGTGACAAACTTTTATACAAAACTTAAATTCGAATGTATGAAAGATCCTGACTATTGCTTTTTCACTGAAAATTACATCATGTATATAATCTCATAAAAATTCCTCATAAATATTTGGACCATGATATAATATTCTACCATATGGATATATCAACTTTTATTTAATCATATAAGCTGGATAAAAAGTTGCTTTTAATATGTTGCTGTTATAAACAGTTTTGTGATACACAAATTTATTTTTACCCATGAATATATTTACCCACAAACCTTTGACACAAACGTTTCTCTATGTGTCTTATTGTTTTCCCTTAATCTACTACTTCAAGTAGAAGCTGAGTACAGAACCCAGTCTGTGCTTTGTATCACAGAAAGGAACCAAAGGAAGGGCTGATTTTCAGTACTATCTGGAACTTGGATTTTAGAACAGACAAGAGAATAATGAAAGAATTTTTCTCCAGTTAAAAATAATTATTATTGCTGTATGTGATAATTCTATTACCATGAAAATTTAAAACAAAAATATTTTTATGACTATGTATGATGATAGATGTTAACTAGACTTACTGTGGGCATTTCACAGTACATACAAATATTGAATCCTTACACTGTACACCCAGAAACTAATATAATGTAAAATGTCATCTATACCTCAATTAAAAAATAACTATTAGAGGGGGAGCTTAAAGGTGGCAGAACAGTAAGACGCAGAGATCACCTCCTCCCCACAGATACATCAGAAATACATCTACATGTGGAACAACTCCTACAGAACACCTACTGAACGCTGGCAGAAGAACTCAGACCTCCCAAAAGGCAAGAAACTCCCCATGTACCTGGGTAGGGCAAAAGAAAAAAAGAATAAACAGAGGCAAAAGAATAGGGACGGGACCTGCACCAGTGGGAGGGAGCTGTGAAGGAGGAGAGGTTTCCACACACTAGGAAGCCCCTTCATGGGCAGAGACTGCAGGTGGCGGAGGGGGAAAGCTTCAGAGTCGCGGAGGAGAGCGCAGCAACAGGGGTGCAGAGGGCAAGGCGGGGAGATGCCCGCACAGAGGATCGGTGCTGACCGGCACTCACCAGCCCAAGAGGCTTGCCTGCTCACCCACCATGGCGCATGGGGCTGTGAGCTGAGGCTCGGGCTTCGGTCGGAGCACCGGGAGAGGACTGGGGTTGGCGGCGTGAACACAGCCTGCAGGGGGTTAGTGCACCACGGCTAGCCAGAAGGGAGTCCAGGGAAAAGTCTGGACATGCCAAAGAGGCAAGAGACTTTTTCTCCCCTCTTTGTTTCCTGGTGCGCGAGGAGAGGAGATTAAGAGTGCTGCTTAAAGGAGCTGCAGAGACGGGCACGAGCTGCGGCTAAAAGCGCGGACCCCAGAGAGGGGCATGAAACGCTAAAGCTGCTGCTGCCGCCACCAAGAAGCCTGTGTGCGAGCACAGGTCACTCTCCACACCTCCCCTCCAGGGAGCCTGTATAGCCCGCCACTGCCAGGGTCCCGGGATCCAGGGACAACTTCCCCGGGAGAATGCAAGGTGCGCTTCGGGCTGCTGCAACGTCACGCCGGCCTCTGCTGCTGCAGGCTTGCCCCGCACTTCGTACCCCTCCCTCACCCCGGCCTGAGTGAGCCAGAGTCCCCGGAGCAGCTGCTCCTTTAACCCCGTTCTATCTGAGTGAAGAACAGACGCCCTCCGGCGACCGACACGCAGAGGTGGGGCCAAATCCAAAGCTGAACCCCGGGAGCTGTGCAAACAAAGAAGAGAAAGGGAAACCACTCCCAGCAGCCTCAGGATTAGCGGATTAAATCCCCACAGACAACTTGCTGGACACTGCATCTGTGGAATACCTGAATAGACAATGAATCATCCCAAATTGAGGAGGGGGACTTTGGGAACAAGATATATTATTTTATCCCTTTTTCCTCTTTTTGTGAGTGTGTATGTGTATGCTTCTGTGTGAGATTTTGTCTGTATAGCTTTGCTTTCACCATTTGTCCTAGGGTTCTATCCGTCCGTTTTGGGGTTTTTTTTTTTTACATTTTAAAAATCTTTTTTCTTAATAATTTTTTTTTATTTTAATAACTTTATTTTATTTTTCCTTACTTTATTTTATTTTCTTTTATCCTCTTTCTTTCTTTCTTTCTACTTTTTCTCCCTTTCACTCTGAGCCGTGTGAATGAAAGGCTCTTGGTGCTGCAGCCAGGAGTCAGTGCTGTGCCTCTGAGGTGGGAGAGACAACTTCAGGATACTGGTCCACAAGAGACCTCCCAGCTCCACGTAATATCAAACGGTGAAAATCTCCCAGAGATCTCCATCTCAACACCAGCACCCAGCTCCACTCAACGACCAGAAAGCTCCAGTGCTGGACACCCTATGCCAAACAACTAGCAAGACAGGAACACAACCGCACCCATTAGCAGAGAGGCTGCCTAAAATCATAATAAGTCCACAGACACCCCAAAACCACCAGACGTTGACCTGCCCACCAGAAAGACAAGATCCAGCCTCATCCACCAGAACACAGGCACTAGTCCCCTACATCAGGAAACCTACACAACCCACTGAACCAACTTTAGCCACTGGGGACAGACACCAACAACAATGGGAACTATGAAACTGCAGCCTGTAAAAAGGAGACCCCAAACACAGTAAGATAAGAAAAATGAGAAGACAGAAAAACACACAGCAGTTGAAGGAGCAAGATAAAAACTCACCAGATCTAACAAATGAAGAGGAAATAGGCAGTCTACCTGAAAAAGAATTCAGAATAATGATAGTAAAGATGATCCAAAATCTTGGAAATAGAATAGAGAAAATGCAAGAAATATTTAACAAGGAACTAGAAGAACTAAAGATGAAACAAGCAACGATGAACAACACAATAAGTTAAATTAAAAATAGTCTAGAAGGGATCAATAGCAGAATAACTGAGGCAGAAGAACAGATAAGTGACCTGGAAGATAAAATAGTGGAAATAACTACTACAGAGCAGAATAAAGAAAAAAGAATGAAAAGAACTGAGGACAGTCTCAGAGACTTCTGGGACAACATTAAACGCACCAACATTCGAATTATAGGGGTTCCAGAAGAGGAAGAGAAAAAGAAAGAGACTGAGAAAATATTTGAAGAGATTATAGTTGAAAACTTCCCTAGTATGGGAAAGGATATAGTTAATCAAGTCCAGGAAGCACAGAGAGTCCCATACTGGATAAATCTAAGGAGAAACACAACAAAACACATATTAATCAAACTGTCAAAAATTAAATACAAAGAAAACATATTAAAAGCAGCAAGGGAAAAACAGCAAATAACACACAAGGCAATCCTCATAAGGTTGACAGCTGATCTTTCAGCAGAAACTCTGCAAGCCAGAAGGGAGTTGCAGGACATATTGAAAGTGATGAAGGACAAAAACCTACAACCAAGATTATTCTACCCAACAAGGATCTCATTCAGATTTGATGGAGAAATTAAAACCTTTACAGACAGACAAAAGCTGAGAGAGTTCAGCACCACCAAACCAGCTTTACAAAAAAATGCTAAAGGCTCTTCTCTAGGCAAAAACACAAGAGAAGGAAAAGACCTACAATAACAAACCCAAAACAATTAAGAAAATGGGAATAGAAACATACATATCAATAATTACCTTAAATGTAAATGGATTAAATGCTCCCACCAAAAGACACAGACTGGCTGCTTGGATACAAAAACAAGACCCATATATATGCTGTCTACAAGAGACCCACTTCAGACCTAGGGACACATACACACTGAAAGTGAGGGGATGGAAAAAGATATTCCATGCAAATGGAAATGAAGAGAAAGCTGGAGTAGCAATTCTCATATCAGACAAAATAGATATAAAATAAAGACTATTAGAAGAGACAAAGTAGGACACTACATAATGATCAAGGGATCGATCCAAGAAGAAGATATAACAACTGTAAATATTTATGCAACTAACACAGGAGCAGCTCAACACATAAGGCAAATACAAACAGCCATAAAAGGGGAAATCAACAGTAACACATTCATAGTAGGGGAATTTAACACCCCACTTCCACCAATGGACAGATCATCCGAAATAAAAATGAATAAGAAAGCACAAGTTTTAAATGATACATTAAACAAGGTGGACTAATTGATATTTATAGGACATTCTATCCAAAAACAACAGAATGCACATTTTTCTCAAGTGCTCATGGAATATTCTCCAGGATAGACCATATCTTGGGTCACAAATCAAGCCTTGGTAAATTTAAGAAAATTGAAATTGTATCAAGTATCTTTTCCGACCATAACACTATGAGACAAGATATCAATTACAGGAAAAGATCTGTAAAAAATACAAACACATGGAGGCTAAACAGTACACTATTTAATAACAAAGTGATCACTGAAGAAATCAAAGAAATCAAAACATACCAAGAAACAAATGACAATGGAGACACGACGACCCAAAACCTATGGGATGCAACAAAAGCAGTTTTAAGAGGGAAGTTTATAGCGATACAATCCTACCTTAAGAAATAGGAAACATCTCGAATAAACAATCTAACCTTGCACTTAAAGCAATGAGAGAAAGAAGAACAAAAAAACCCCGAAGTTAGCAGAAGGAAAGAAATCATAAAGATCAGACCAGAAATAAATGAAAAAGAAATGAAGGAAATGATAGCAAAGATCAATAAAACTAAATGCTGGTTCTTTGAGAAGATAAACAGAATTGATAAACCATTAACCAGACTGATCAAGAAAAAAGGGAGAAGACTCAAATCAATAGAATTAGAAATGAAAAAGGAGAAGTAACAACTGATGCTGCAGAAATACAAAAGATCATGAGAGATTACTACAAGCAACACTATGCCAATAAAATTGACAACCTGGAAGAAATTGACAAATTCTTAGAAATGCACAACCTGCCAAGACTGAATCAGGAAGAAATAGAAAATATGAACAGACCAATCACAAGCAGTGAAATTGAAATGGTGATTAAAAATCTTCCAACAAACAAAAGCCCAGGACCAGATGGCTTCACAGGTGAATTATATCAGACATTTAGAGAAGAGCTAACACCTATCCTTCTCAAACTCTTCCAAAATGTAGCAGAGGGAGGAACACTTCCAAACTCATTCTACGAGGCCACCATCACCCTGATACCAAAACCAGACAAGGATGTCACAAAGAAAGAAAACTACAGGCCAATATCACTGATGAACATAGATGCAAAAATCCTCAACAAAATAATAGCAAACAGAATCCAACAGCATATTAAAAGGATCATACACTATGATCAAGTGGGGATTATTCCAGGAATGCAAGGATTCTTCAATATACGCAAATCAATCAATGTGATACATCATATTAACAAATTGAAGGAGAAAAACCATATGGTCATCTCAACAGATGCACAGAATGTTTTCGACAAAATTCAACACCCATTTATGATAAAACCCTGCAGAAAGTAGGCATAGAGGGAACTTTCCTCAACATAATAAAGGTCATATATGACAAACCCACAGCCAACATCATCCTCAGCTGTGAAAAACTGAAAGCATTTCCACTAAGATCAAGAACAAGACAAGGTTGCCCACTCTCCCCACTCTTATTCAACATAGTTTTGGAAGTTTTATCTACAGCAATCAGAGAAGAAAATGAAATAAATGGAATTCAAATCGGAAAAGGAGAATTACAGCAGTCACTGTTTGCAGATGACATAATACTGTACATAGAGAGTCCTAAAGATGATACCAGAAAACTACTAGAGCTAAACAAGGAATTTGGTAAAGTAGCAGGATACAAAATTAATGCACAGAAATCTCTTGCATTCCTATACACTAATGATGAAAAATCTGAAAGTGAAATTAAGAAAACACTCCCATTTACCATTGCAACAAAAAGAATAAAATATCAGGCTTTCCTGGTGGTGCAGTGGTTGAGAGTCCACCTGCCGAGGCAGGGGACACAGGTTCATGCCCCAGTCCAGGAAGATCCCACATGCCGCAGAGTGGCTGGGCCCATGAGTCATGGCTGCTGAGCCTGCGCATCTGGAGTCTGTGCTCTGCAATGGGAGAGGCCACAACAGTGAGAGGCCTGCGTACTGAAAAAAAAAAAAAAAAAAAAAAAAAAAAA
>NW_021703776.1:1418875-1475917 GCF_005190385.1 Monodon monoceros
AAAAAAAAAATATATATATATATATATATATATATATATATATAAGAATAAACCTACCTAAAGAGACAAAAGACTTGTATGCAGAAAATTATAAGACTCTGATGAAAGAAATTAAAGATGATAGAAACAGATGGAGAGATATACCATGTTCTTGGATTGGAAGAAGCAGCATTGTGAAAATAACTCTACTACGCAAAGCAATCTACAGATTTAATGCAATCCCTATCAAACTACCAATGGCATTATTCACAGAACTAAAACAAAAAATTTCACAATTTGTATGAAAACACAAAAGACTCCAAATAGCCAAAGCAATCTTGAGAATGAAAAACGGAGCTGGAGGAATCAGGTTCCCTGACTCTGACTATACTACAAAGCTACAGTATTCAAGACAGTATGGTACCAGCACAAAAAAAGAAATATAGATCAATGGAACAGGAGAGAAAGCCCAGAGATAAACCCACACACGTATGGTCACCTTAACTTTGATAAAGGAGGCAAGAATATACATTGGAGAAAAGACAGTCTCTTAAATAAGTGGTGCTGGGAAAACTGGAGAGGTATATTTAAAAGTATGAAATTCGAACACTCCCTAACACCATACACAAAAATAAACTCAAAACGGATTAAAGACCTAAAGGTAAGTCCAGACACTATCAAACTCTTAGAGGAAAACATAGGCAGAACACTCTATGACATAAATCACAGGAAGATCCATTTGACCCACCTCCTACAGAAATGGAAATAAAAACAAAAATAAAAAAATGGGACCTAATGAAACTTCAAAGCTTTTGTGCCGCAAAGGAAACCATAAACAAGACCAAAAGACAACCCTCAGAACGGGAGAAAATATTTGCAATTGAAGCAACTGACAAAGGATTAATCTCCAAAATTTACAAGCAGCTCACGCAGCTCAATAACAAAAAAACATACAACCCACTCCAAAAATGGGCAGAAGACCTAAACAGACATTTCTCCAAAGAAGATATACAGATTGCCAACAAACACATGAAAGAATGCTCAACATTATTAATCATTAGAGAAATGCAAATCAAAACTACAATGAGATATCATCTCACACTGGTCAGAATGGCCATCAACAAAATTCTAGAAACAATAAATGCTGAAGAGGGTGTGGAGAAAAGGGAACTCTCATAAGCTGCTAGTGGGAATGTAAATTGGTACAGTGACTATGGAGAACAGTATGGAGGTTCCTTAAAAAACTACAAATAGAGCTACCATATGACCCAGCAATCCCACTACTGGGCATATACTGTGAGAAAACCATAATTCACAAAGAGTCATGTACCAAAATGTTCATTGCAGCTCTATTTACAATAGCTAGGACATGGAAGCAACCTAAGTGTACATCAACAGATGAATGTATAAAGAAGATGTGGCACATGTATACAATGAAATATTACTTAGCCATAAAAAGAAACGAAATTGAGTTATTTGTATTGAAAGGGACGGACCTAGAGTCTGTCGTACAGAGTGAAGTAAGTCAGAAAGAGAAAGACAAATACCGTATGCTAACACATATATATGGAATCTAAGAAAAAAAAAAAAAAAGGTCATGAAGAACCTAGGGGCAAGACTGGAATAAAGACACAGACTTACTAGAGAATGGACCTGAGGATATGGGGAGGGGGAAGGGAAAGCTGCGAAAAAGTGAGAGAGTGGCCTGGACATATATACACTACCAAATGTAAAATAGATAGCTAGTGGGAAGCAACCGCAAAGCACAGGGAGATCAGCTCGGTGCTTTGTGACGGCCTATAGGTGTGGGATAAGGAGGGTGGGAGGGAGGGACATGCAAGAGGGAAGAGATATGGGAACATATGTATATGTATAACTGATTCACTTTGTTATAAAGAAGAAACTAATACACCATTGTAAAGCAATTATACTCCAATAAAGATATTAAAAAATAACTATTATTATTATACATGATCATTTTACTACCATAAAAATTTGAACCAAAAAATTGTGGGTGTGGCCATTGCTCAGAAACTATAACAAGGTTAAAGCTTTCAATTTCAATATTTGAGATTTAAACTTGAATATTAAGAAAAAAAACATCTGCAGATAGAGCTCAAGAACCAAAAAAGCATTCAAAGGAATAGTTATAAGGATAGTCTCCATTTGTATCATGATTTATTGGTTTTAAAATCATTTTCACATACATTATATTATTTGCCTGTAGAATTAGCACTTTCTCCAGATGGGTATTTTGAGACAATAGATGCATCATCTCAGTTAAGCAAATCAGCTCCCAGACTAGATACTCAAGCGCCAAAGCAAATCCATATGCTATTTGCAGGATCACAAACTGAACTCTGAAATCTCTTTCTAGAAGAGGAATTTGTGGATAGGCATCATCCACTACTTTTTGTTTCCTGCACCTGCTATGCTCATAGAGGGTCTGATTGCTTGTATTTTATTTTTGATCACAGGCATTTGGTACTTCTAAAGCAATTAAAAGCAGGCTTGGTAAAAAGGCCAAATTAGTATCAATTTTAAAAAATTGAACATTTATGTAACACTTTACTATTTACAAAGATCTAAATAAATGTTAAAACATGAACTATTTAACACTAGATTACTTTTTCATTCTTTAAAAGTAGTTGTTTCCTAATTATTCTTTACCATAAGAATCACTGTCCATTTTACATACTCACATTCAAAAAATGATTCTGCAGTACGATTATGCTGAATTGTGTAAAGAGGACCCCATTGTTCAAATTCACAGAAAACCAAAAGATAACTTGTATGATTCAACTCCATTTCAATCAATCCAACAATCACTGCTTAGGTTTTCCATGTGTTGATTATTATCATAAACTGCAATAGCCATTACATAAATGAAAATAATGGTCTATAGAAAAACAATTGTCTTCCAAAGTATTGCAGTTGGTTTCAATAGATCAGTAGAGGAGAAGAGGGCAGAAATTGTATAGCCTAGAAAAGACTATAAAATTTGCAATAGATATTTGACTGGGACACAAATTCAAATAAAGGAGATAAATTAAAATCTACATTGATGAATGATTTGTTTTTGGTAAAAATCTGATGGGGTCCCCATATCTTGAAAAAATATATAATTTTATAGTATGTAATCCACAGCCTATAGCAATGAAAACTTCACAATGTATTTGACAATTTCTCTGCGATTTTACACTATTAGGGTTATCTCTGACTCTGAACTACTGTTTCCACTGAAATGATTAACCAATCAATTGCCTAGAAATTCTACAAATGTCCTCTCCATTTGTCTTATATTGATAAAAAGAATCTCGGGTTACACGTGGGCACAAAACAAATTTAAGTAGCTGCAAAACCAACTTTATTGAAAACTTCTTAGGAAGGGCAGAAGGGTTTATATCTTATCAACATGAAGAAATTCATGGTCTTATTCTTAAAAGAACTCCTGTAAGGAACAGGTATTGAAACCTTGGGCAGACCCAGTGTCAGGAGTCTGAATGGTGACTTATGTTTAGTGATGGGATATGGATATCACACCTTCAGGTTAAGTGTGGATAAAAAAAAAAACCAACAATCTGAAAAGCAGAAGGAAACAACAGGAAACATAGTTGTTTATAGCTAAAGTGTGGATGAAGACTTTTTGTTTTTAATCTCCCTCACCAAACCTAACCAGAGCTTGTAGACAGAATCCGTGCTACCAGAGTTGCCTGAAAAACTTCAGATGAAGGATTTAACTTAATATAGTCTTGGGTTGGTGGTATTAGAGGCAACTGACAGAAACAAGTCTCTGAAGGAATATCATTTCAACTCACAGATAAATTTCCAAAAGCATTTTCTAAATAAGAAGAAAGAGAAAAGAAAGTCATAGAACATGCAAGGAAATGAGGCACTTTGAACAAAGGCAAACAAACAAAGAAAAATACACAGTGCAGATATCAGAATGAATAGAGATAGACTATAAATTAATATTTGTCCCAAAATGAAAGCAGTACTTTGAAATATAAGCAATGAGCAAGGGACCAGGAAGATTTGGGAAATAAATAATAAACTTCTCAAAACTGAGAAAAAATTATTAAAATTGGGGATTCATTAAATAGATTAAAGAGAAGATTAGATACAGATAAAAATAAAATTAGTAAACATGAATATAGATTATGAAATATTATTCAGAATACAGCACAGAGAAAAGAAAAACAAAGTATTTTCAAAATATAAAGAAGAGGTTAACATACATAGAAGATTATTAATAAGAATTCAAGTAAGAGATTATAGAAGGATTAAGCAAGAGGCAAAATTTGTTAGGAATACAGTTCAGCATTTTTCAGACTGGTTAAAAAACTAATCCTTTGAACCAGAATCACAGTGAAACCAAAAATCAACTACAGAAATAATGATATTTTACTGAAAAAGAAGTGAGAGATTATTTTCCACCAACAAACACTTTAGTAAATTCTACAGACTATATTTTCAGTAGAGATTAATAATCTAAACTGAAAAGTCAGAGAAGCAAATAGGTTGAGTAACCAACTTAGTAAATTTTTAGTAACATAATCTACTCTTTAGACCACTAATATTACTGTTAACAAAACAGGATGAAACCAAGGTACTGAACAAAAATAGTATAACAGTTGGAAAGAAAATAAGTTAAAGCACTCAGAGGTCCTGTCTTGTTCATGAAGATCATAAAAGGACTGATTAGGGCTTCCCTGGTGGTGCAGTGGTTAAGAATCCTCCTGCCAATGCAGGAGACATGGCTTCGATCCCTGATCCTGGAAGATCCCACATGCCTCGGAGCAACTAGGCCTATGCACCACAAACGACTGAGCCTGTGCTCTAGATCCTATAAGCCACAACTACTGAGTCCACGTGCCACAACTACTGAAGCCCACATGCCTAGAGCCTGTGCTCTGCAACAAGAGAAGCCATCACAATGAGAAGACTGCGCACTTCAACGAAGAGTCCCCCCTGCTCACTGCAACTAGAGAAAGCCTGTGTGCAGCAACGAAGACCCAATGCATCCAAAAATAAATAAATAAATAAATAAATTATTACTTTAAAAAAATAAATAAAAGGACTGATTAGTATTACATAATCAATCCAAAAAAAAAAAAAGACAAAGATCCAGTCCAAAGGACAAATATTAGGCACAAAATAAAATGAAGAGAAACAAATTCAAATATATCAAAAATAAAGTAAACATAAAAGAATTAGAGTTTATTGATAAATGATAGATTTTCATGCAAAATTAAAAATCCCAGAAAGATTGAAATTCTAATGTGGAGAGTGATTGTTAGATATAATAACCAAAGGAAAAGTGATGCTGTTATATTAGTAAATGGGAAAATGGTCTTTTGGCAAAGAACATTTCTAGAGACAGAGATTACTACTTTCTAACTTAACAGTACAATTCATCAAGAATAATAAAATACTCAATTGTGAATATTTTAGCCTAATATTATAGCCTCACATTATATAAAACCAAAAGTAGGCTTAACCAATAAGAGAAAAAGATTGAAAACATAAACTTTACCAAAATTTAAAAATTCTGCTCATCAAAAAATATAATTAAAAAAAGAATAGACAGAGTCAGAGCCTACGAGAAAATATTAGCTGGAGAAAATATTAGCAAAATATATATTAGTCAAGGACTAGTGAACTTGCTTTATAAAGTAATCTTAAAACTCAATAATAAAAATGAAATTTCTGATAAAAAATGGGCAAAAGCTTTGAGCAGTCATTTCACAAAGGAAAATACATGAATGTCCAATATGCACATGAAAAATTGCTCACCATCATTGGTCATCAAGGAAACAATAATTAAAACTAAAATTATTCATCACTATACCTCTACCACAATTGCTAAAATTTTAATAACTGAAAAGCATCTAATGTTGGCAAGGGTGTAGAACACTAGAATTCTCTTCTATTGCTGACTGGAAGGCAAAATGGTGCAACTCCTCTGAAAACAAGACTGACCCCTGTTTTTATAAAATATACTAAATATTTTATAAAACTAAATATACATCTACCATATGATCCAACAATTCTACTCCTGGGTATGTCCACAAGAAAGGATTACACTAGTATGAACTTAATAGTTTTAATTCATAATAACCCAAAAACTAGAAACAGCCCATGAGTCCATCAATAGAAAAATGAATAAAACAATGGTGGGACAACTATAGATATACTGGACTCCTCTTCAGAAATAAAAAGGAGGAAACAACAGCATGGATAAATCTCAAAATCACTATACTGTGTGAAAAAAAAGTCTTTAAAGAAGATGCTGTAGAGAAATGTCTATTTAGGTCTTCTGGCTATTTTTTGATTGGGTTGTTTGTTTTGACGCTATTAAGCTGCATGAGCTGTTTGTAAATTTTGGAGACTAATCCCTTATCAGTCACATCATTTGCAAATTTTTTCTCCCATTCTGTGGGTTGTCTTTTCATTTTATTTATGGTTTCCTTCGCTGTGCAAAACCTTTTGAGTTTAATTAGGTCCCATTTGTTTATTTTTGTTTTTATTTCCATTACTCTGGGAGACAGATTGAAAAAGATATTGCTGCAATTTATGTCATAGAGTGTTCTGCCTGTGTTTTCTTCTAAGAGTTTTATGGTGTCCGGTCTCACATTTAGGTCTTTAACCTATTTTGAGTTTATTTTTGTGTATGGTGTTAAAGAATATTCTAATTTCATTTTTTTACATGTAGCTATCCGGTTTTCCCAGCACCATTTATTGAAGAGACTCTCTTCTCTCCATTGTATTTTCTTGCCTCCTTTATCATAGATTAGGTGACCATAGGTGCGTGGGTTTATTTCTGGGCTTTCTATCCTGTTCCCTTCATCTATATATCTGGTTTTGTGCTGGTACCATACTGTTTTGATGACTATACCTTTGTAGTATAGTCTGAAGTCAGGGAACCTGATTCCTCCAGCTCCGTTTTTCTTTCTCAAGATTATTTGGCTATTCGGGGTCTTTTGTGTCTCCATACAAATTTTAAGATTTTTTTGTTCTAGTGCTGTGAAAAATGTCATTGGTTATTTGATAGGGATTGTACTGAATCTGTAGATTGCCTTGGGTAGTATAGTCATTTTGACAATATTGATTCGTTCAATCCAAGAACATGGTGTATCTTTCCATCTGTTTGTGTTGTCTTTGATTTCTTTCATCAGTGTCTTATAGATTTCGGAATACAGGTCTTTTGTCTCCTTAGGTAAGTTTATTCCTAGGTATTTTATTCTTTTTGGTGTGATGGTGAATGGGATTGTTTCTTGAATTTCTCTTACTGAACTTTTGTTGTTAATGTATAGAAATGCAACAGATTTCTGTGTATTACTTTTGTATCCTGTAATTTTACCAAATTTATTGATGAGCTCTAGTAGTTTTCTGGAGCATCTTTAGGATTTTCTATGTATAGTATCATGTCATCTGCTAACAATGACAGTTTTATTCTTTTTTTCTAGTTTGGATTCCTTTTATTTCTTTTTCTTCTCTGATTGCTGTAGCTAGGGCTTCCAAAACTATGTTGGATAAAAGTAGTGAGAGTGGACATCCTTGTCTTGTTCCTGATCTTAGAGGAAACACTTTCCACTTTTCACCATTGAGAATGATGTTTACTGTGGGTTTGTCATATATGGCCTTTATTATGTTGATGTTCCCTCTGTGCCTACTTTCTGGAGAGTTTTTATCATACGTGGGTGTTGAATGTTGTCAAAAGCTTTTTCTGTGTCTATTGGGATGATCACATGGTTTTTATTCTTCAGTTTGTTGAGGTGGTGCATCACACTGATTTATTTGCAGATATTGAAAAATCCTTGCATCCCTGGGATAAATCACAGAAGACATACAGATTGTCAAGAGGCACATGAAAAGATGTTCGACATCACTAATTATTAGAGAAATGCAAATCAGAACTGCAGTGAGATATCACCTCACACCAGTCAGAATGTCTATCATCAAAAAATTCACAAACAATAAGTGCTGGAGAGGGTGTAGAGAGAAGGGAACCCTCCTACACTATTGGCGGGAATGTAAATTGGTACAGCCACTCTGGAGAACAGTATGAGGTCCCTTTAAAAAAAGTAAAAATAGAACTACCATCTGATCCTGCAATCCCATTCCTGGGCATATATCTGGAGAAAAACATGTTCTGAAAGGATACATGCATCCCAATATTCATTGCAGCACTGTTTACAATAGCCAAGACACGGAAGCAACCTAAATGTCCATCAACAGAGGAATGGATAAAGAAGTTGTGGTACATATATACAGTGTAATATTACTCAGTCATAAAAAAGAATGAAATAATTCCATTTGCAGCAACATGGATGGACCTAGAGATTATCATAGGAAGTGAAGTAAGTCAGAAAGAGACAAATATAATATCACTTATATGTGGAATCTAAAATATGATACAAATGAAATTATTTATGAGACAGAAATATAGACTCACAGACATAGAAAACAAATTTATAGTTACCAAAGTGGAAAGGGGGTGGAGACAGGATAAATTAGGAGTTGGGATTAGCAGATACAAACTACTATATATAAAATAGATAAACAACAAGGTCCTACTGTATAGCACAGGGAACTCTACTCAATATCCTGTAATAAACCATAATGGAAAAGAATATGAAAAAGAATATATATAACTGAGTCCCTTTTCTGTACACCAGAAATTAATCCAACATTGTAATCAACTATACTGCAATAAAGGATTTTTTAAAAAAGGATGCTGTATAATTGCATTTATATAGAGTTCAAAAACAGAAAAAGTAACCTATGGTAGGAAAAATATCAGAGGAATAGTTGCCTGGGTTAAGCAAGGATTTACTAGGAAGAGATATTAGGGCAAAAGTCATGTCCTACATATCAACAGAGATTTTGGTTGCACAGGTTTGTACAGCCATTGGCACTTACCAAAGATACACTTAAACAAGTAAATTTTATCTCAATGTTTTTTTTTTTAAGGTGTAAACAAATATTGAACTCTTCTCAGTGTTATGCATGCTGAAATATTAGAAAGGTAGGAAGGTATACTAAAGTTTACTTTGAAATGCATCAAAAGAAATGTTGGATTGACAAATGGAGAAAGAAATGGACAGATATGTGAAAAGCCAAGCACAGTGAAATGTTAATTGTAGTATTTAGGTGGCAGTTTTATAAGACTCCACTGTAAAATGCTTTCAATCTTTCTGTACATTTGAAAATATTTATACTAAAACTATGGGGTAAGAAGTAGGCTGAACTTCAATAAGAAAAAACAATAAGGATGATCTTCATAAAATATTTTAGTGTACCTACCCTCTCTGTAATTGATAGATCAAGTGCACAAAAATAAACAACATACATGAAACACATAAGACTATAGAAGATTTGAGTAATAAAGACCACCTTGACCTAATGAACAAATCAAACCATAGAAGAATGCTCAATCTTTTTCAGTCACCTCAACACATTACAAAGCTTTGAATCAGAGACAATTTTTTTCTCAAGAAGATACAATTATGTAGAAATCAATAACAAACAAATAAAAAGTCCATACATTTGAAAATTTTAAAAACCGTGTTAAACACTCAGGGTCAAAGAAGAAATACAATTTGAAAATATTTATATTTGCATAATAATGAACATTAATACATACCCAAGGAGCTTTAAAGGAAAATCCACAGTCATAAATGCTTGCATTATAAGTGAAGAAAAAAATGCAAGGACACTAATCACGAATTTTATACCGTGAAGGCGTATTGCTACTCAGTGCAGTAAGACAAGAAAAGAGATGAAAAACTATCAAGATTGGAAGCAAAAAAAATAAAATAGCCTTTATGTACAGATAGTATGTTTACTTATGAAAAAATTCATAAAGGAGTATAGCAAGAATGCTAGATATACAATCAACATACAAGTGCTAACTAACCATAACCACACAGCACCAACATGTTAGAAAATGTTTTAAAACAGATAAAACTCTTCTACAATTGACTCTACATATATCATATCATGCAGAAATTCCATGCTTAAGTATGCATCCAAGCAGAAATATGCATATATACCCTAAATAATGATTTCAAAAACAATCATCGCAACATTATTTTTCCTTTGCTCATGCTTCAGCTGCATGGCTTGCAGTTTTGTTGTGTTACCTCTAAAACACAACTCAATACCTTGTTAGAAACAGAATAGGGCCAGTTTGGGCTGGTTCTGCAGTTACATTGTCAAGGTTAGGGTTAGTGTCAGGGGAGTTGGCTGTTGGGCAATTCGGACAAGGTAGCAGGAGGACTATCCATGTGGTTATGAATCAGTTCTGTATCTTGACCGTGGTGGTACATAAATCTACTCGTGGGATAGAATGCAGACAACCACACACACTGCACCTGTTTTAGTTCCTGGTTTTGATATTTGACTATAGTTAAGTAAAATGCAGTCATCGGAAAAACTGTGTGAAAGGTACATGGAACCTACATGCACTATATTTACAGCTTCCTATGAATCTAAAATGATTTCAGATAAAAAGTTAGAAAAAGGTTTGTTCCTATACTGACCACATTAAAATTAAGAGCTTCTGTTAAACAAACTGCCATAAAGAATGAAAAGTGAAATTTGGTAAAGATATTGCCACATATGTAATCAACAAAGGACAATGCAAAAAGCATGCCAAGAATGCTTACAATTCAGTAACAATTTGAAAACCAATCTAAGAGAAAATAAGTAAGCTACTTAAATAGCTATTTCTGGGAAGCAAAAACATGAATGACAAATATATAAACGTATACTCATCTTCATTTGAAGTAAATATCAATTAAACCATGATTGAATTATTTATAACCTGTAATGTTTGGGGTGGGGGGCAACAGAACAAAGAGAGCTGATACCCACCACTGGTATCTGGTACAATCAATTCCAAAAACAATTTGATGTACTTGAGTGAAGTTGAAGATCTGTATATCAAATGATCCAGCATGTTCCTACAAAATCACATACCTTAGAGAACCTCTGGCATCTGTGCAGCAGAAGACATTGTTTACAGATAATTATACTAAGACAAAAAAAGTGGAAACAAAATGTCTAAAAACAGGAGAATCAGGATGAGGAATGTTCGTATTTTTATATAACTGAATTGTGTGGAGGACTAAAACTAGAAAACTATGGTTACATTTTGCCACAGTGTATAATCCTCATGAGAAAAATACTGAAGGAAAAAAATTACTGAATAGTACATGTATGGGAAGTTTCCAACATACTAGAGTAAGTGAAATTTAGATGATTGAGATGAAACCATAAAGAAAAATGATGAGATACAGTGTCCAGGATGGTGGTTTTCTCACTGAGGTTGGAGGGAAGGTAGAAGATGAAAGTAAGAAGGAAACACAGAGGTTCCCAGGGAGCTGGTTCTCTTCCTGCTCTTGAGGCAGGTGATGAAAATTTGGGTGTTTGGATTACTGTATACTTTACAGCCTTTGGATTTCCTTTGAACCTACTGGATATTGGTAAAAAAGAATTTAAGTGAAACAAAGTTAACTTAAGTGGTCATTTGGCCATCTCCCCACTCAAGGGGATGGACGCTTCATCCCATATGTACCTGAAGCTCAGGACATGTCACTGGCTCCCCACCTCTTTCCCATTCTGTCTCCCCACTTTAGCTTCCTTTTACCTTATTATGCAAAATAGTTAACAACTTTCCCCAGTTCTCAGTGGCAAACTCATGTCAAAGCCCGCCTGTAGATATTCAGATTCCTCACAGTGTAAACAGAGGCAAATTCAAAACATTCAACGCTGCTGTAGAACAGACACTGATCAATTAGAACGGACTAGGAGATCAATCAGAATGTTAAATGATGCTTATAAAGCAATGTTATAGCCTCTTAGACTGAACTAGCTGCATCTCAGCCTTAGCGCAAAGCAGGTCTACTCAACAACGTAGAATATCGACATCCACATACACTCTGTATGGGTGTCATGTAAACACGTACTTTTGCTGAGTTATGATCATGAATGGCTTGCCCAATTGAGGCTAAGTGGAAACAAATCACTTAGCTCACAAATGAGTGCAGCCTGACAGCAGACCTGCTGGGCACTGTGTTTTCACCTGTTGCAGTGGAGTGACTTCATGGAGTAAACCCTAACCCTAACCCGCTGTCACCTCCCACTCCATCCGTCTGAGACCATACACCTGCCACCATACAAATCATAACATTATTCAGCATTTACTGCCTTAGTGACCTTTTTTGTCACCTCAGCCCACTTCGGTATGTAAACCACCTCAGGACAGTTTTTTTTCTCTTTATTCCTACTACCAATCCTAGTGACTAGAATAAATGTGAATTACTAATAAATTTTGGAGTCTCACTGTTAAAAATGAGAATAAAGTATTTAGTCCCCACAAGCACTTAAAGTATTTAAAGATGATCTGTGTTTGATGTCTTCCTTTTATCTTTTTCTTAACAGGAAAACAATTAAGAGAGAAGGGACATTTTATAGCACTGCTAAAGTGGCAATTGTGTAGACATCGCTCATCTTAGCTTTGGAAGGAAAATAATTTACAGGTCATGTCAGTCCATCTATAAAACGGTGCTTGTCAGATAATATTTTGTGGAAAAATCAGGACATTCATAAAGAAAAAAAATGTGTGAATTACTTAATAAGAAATTTAAGGTTTTAAACCATAAAACCCTAGTTTTCATTCATTTTGTGATTTAAAAGTTCAGGCAATTAAAGTCTCTAAGTTATCAAAATTGTTGAGACAATTTTTATTATTATATAGTTCATGCTAAGTAGAGTATCTTGAAATTATAGAAACATACAAAAATAATAAATCATGTATAATGAGAATATCTGGGAGTACAGAAGATGTAAAATGTTTATGTACAATTATATATTTTTCCTGACTTCACCTATAGATTTTTATTCTGAAAAATTTTTTTCTCATCACATCAGCTAATTGTTCATTTACTTGTTCTAATATATAATTATTTATTTTAAAAATATAATTATTTCCATGTTCATGGATGGGAAGACTCTGTATTATCAAGATGTTAGTTCTTCCCAACTTGATCTATAGATTCAATGCACTCCCAATCAAAATCCTGACAAGTTATTTTGTGGATCTTGAAAAAAATGATTCTAACATTTCTATGGAGAGGAAAAAGACACAGAAGAGTGAACACAATATTGAAGGAGAACAAAGTTGGAGAACTTACCCTAGCTGACTTCAAGACTTACTATAAAGCTATAGTAATCAAGACCATGTGGTTTTGATAAAAGAGCAGACAAATAGATCAATGGAAGAGAATAGGAGTCCAGAAATAGACCCACAGAAATATAGTCAGCTGATCTTTGATGAACCAGCAAAGGCAGCACAATGGAGCAAAGACAGTCTTTACAAAAAATTGTGCTGGAATAACTGATATCCACACACAAAAATATTAATCTAGACACAGACTTTACCCCCTTCACCAAAAGTAACTCAAAATGGATCACAGACCTAAACATAAAACAATCAAACAAACAAAAGATATAAAATACTAGAAGATAACACAGGAGAAAACTTACATGACCTGGGGTATGCTATTGACTCCTAGATACAGCACCAAAAGCAGAGCCTATGAAAGAAATGATTGACAAACTGGACTTCATTAAAACTTAAGACTTTTGTTCTGTGAAAGACAATTCAAGAGAATGAGAAGACAAATCACAGAGTGGGAGAAAATATTTGCAAAAGACACATCTGATAAAAGACTGTTATCCAAAACATACAAAGAATGTGTAAAATGCAACAATAAGAAAACAAATCAATTAAAAAAGGGGTCAAAGACTCGACAGACACCCCACCAAAGATATGTAGGTGGAAAATAAGCATATGAAAATATGCTCCACATCATGTCATCAGGGAAATACAAATGAAAAACACAATGAGATACCACACTGCACACCTATTGGAATAACACTCCCCCCCCAAAAAACTCTGGAACACTGACAATACCAAATGCTGGCAAGAATGTGGAGCAACGGGAACTCTCGTTCACTGTTGGTGGGGATGCAAAATGGAGCAGCCAATTTGGAAGACAGTTTGATGGTTTCTTACAAAGCTAAACACACTCTTACTATGATCCAGCAGTCATACTACTTGGTATTTGCCCAAAGCAGTGGAAAACTGCACACAAAAACCTGCACACAGATGTTTAGAGCAGCTTTATTCATAATTGCCAGAACTCGGAAGCAACCAACATGTCTTTCAGTAGGTGAGTGGATAAACTGTGGTCCATCTAGACAATGGAATTTAATTCAGTGATAAAGGAACAATCAAGCCGTGAAGGAACCCTAAATGCATATTACTAAGTGAAAGAATTCAATCTGGGAAGGCTACACGCTGTATAATTCCAACTCCATCACATTCTGGAAAAGGCAAAACTATGGAAACAATAAAAAGATCAGTGATTGCCTAGGGTTGAGAGGAGGGAAGGATGAATAGGTGGAGCACAGAGGAATTTGAGGGCAGCGTAAATACTGCTTGATACCATAATGATATATTCATGTGATTATTCATTTGTTCAAACCAATAGAATCTACAACATCTAGCGTTAACAGTCATGTAAACTATGGACTCTGGGTGATAATGACATGTCAGTGTAGGTTTACCCCTTTCAACAAATGTACCCTCTGGTGGTGGATGTTGACAGTGAGGGAGGCTGTATCTGTGCACATGGGAAAGGCTATACGGGAACTCTCTGTCCCTTCCCCTCAATTTTGCTATAAACCTAAAACTGCTCGAAAACATAAAGTCTTAATAAAATGATTTTTTATATATATAGCTATTTCATTTATTAACATTTTATTTCCAACTTTTTATTCTCTCCTTCGTTGATTTATAATTATTCTTTGTTAATATATTAAGGTCATACGTCTACTAAAACCTATTCTGAAGAACTGTTTCATTGATCATCTAGGATTTCTTCATTGTTATACATGTATATGTTTTGTTGGGATTTGTGTGTGTGTGTGTTTTCTTTTAGGGGTCTTTCATATGGCCTATCACTAGATAAAACAGGCAGGCTGCACAATGTATGTTGTAATAAAGAATAAGACAGGTCACCTCCCATTGTCTTCATTTTCAAAATACACTTTGCAAATCGTGAAGTTGGGGAGGAATTCAGGCAGAGTGTATTCAGCTTCTAGATTTAAATGGAAGATTAAACACAGACGTCCAAATTTTCTCCTTCCAGATACACTTTAAAAATAACTGTTCGTTTGAAAAGAGGCATAAACCCACAGAAACGGTGAGAACAGGGAAGGAGATAAGAAGAGGAAATTTCCAAGGCTTCGAAACAGATGGATGGGGTGGGAGCTGACCTAGAAGACCTGAACAAAGTGAATCCCGAGCAGGGAAGCAGCTGGAAGCCGAACGATTGACAAGGCAAAATCCTGAGTGCACACATGACTGATGACTCCAGTCTCTGTATCCAGAGCTGCTGTTGGGATGGGGCTAAATACAGAGGGGTGAGGTGGGCCATCCCTCCGTCCTCTGCAGAGACCTGCCTCCCAACAGCTATACATGGGACTGTGTCTGTCACTCGTGGCAGACCTCCAGTCCCAATGGAGAACCCCTCAATACAAGAGTGGGGTCCCTGCTGAGCCGACAGATGCACTGACCCCAGTAGCCCCCCATCCCAAGGCCAGGTGGGGTCATGGTCCCCAAAGGCTCAAGTATGACTAGCATGTCTCAGCATCAGGGACCTTCACTGCAATGGACTAGTCACAGCGTGGAGCAGCGGTATGATGTGTCCACCTGGGCCAGACAGCCTGACAGGCTTGTGGACTCCCTATGCTGGGCAGCAAGACCAACTTGCTCAAGCCCTTCTTCAGCTGTGTCCCCCAACTTGCTCATCACTCCTGGGGATGAGAGGAGGACCTAGTACAGCCCAGGGTACCACAGCCCAGACCACGAACTATGGAGTTCCAAGCATCACAGGCAGCATTGCAGCAAACAGGCACAGTATGTGTTGGAAATGTGCAAAGGATGAAGTACCCTTACACATGGAAGAAACAGTTATGCTTTGTGAACAACAGATACCTACATGGAGCCCAACCCACCAATATAATTGAATGAAAGAGAGCAACTGTGACAAGCTTCAGGGCACAGCATCGGACGATGGCACCGCACCATTCCCAGCAATGGACAGCATTCAGAAAGACCCCAGGGAGGTTGCCTGTCTGCCTTGATCCCCAGTTGCCTGGAGTCATCAAGTCGGACCAACGCTGCTGGCTATCTGCAGCAACTGTGCTTTGGCAACAACAGGGTGCAGATGGAGGTACAGGACCCAGTGCCTGGGATGCCCCTGGGGAGAAAGTACCTTTCTGTTTGGCAGTTACAAGCTCGCATGCTTCAGAAATTGGCAGATGCAATTCAGAGCTCTTTTTTAAAGGGATTTTTTTTGAGACCAGATAGTCTTTTACTTCTAAGTATGTATTTCAGTATTTCTCAGGAAAAAACTAGGATAAATATATATCTTGGAGTGCTTTTAGCATTTTCATATCATACGTCCACTTCATTAGCTTACTTATAAAACATGAAGCAAAAATCAAGTTAACCTGCATTTTTAAAGTATTTGCCAAAAATCTATTAGATAATGTAATATGTGTGAAACTTGTGAGCTCATGTGTTTTATGAGATTCTGGTCAAGATTGGTGCCAACATACAATTAAGGAGAGTTACAGAGGATTTATAACGGTTACTAATACTGAACATAGATGAATATTTTATTTCAGATTTTAAAGTATTTTCGGCATTTATAGAAACACAGTGAGTCACTGGTTACTGGCTAGTGTTCTGTAACATACAAATTCTTTCTATTTACATTTTAAGCCTTTTTTCTCCCTGCAATGTCATGTAGAACTTCAGTATTTTTCATAAATTTAATATTCAAAACAACATTCCATTTATGGACCTAAAGGTGGATACACTAAGCAAAGCACAGAAATATTCACGTAATGTACAAATGAATTAACAAATGAGAGAATATATAGGGAGAGTAGCTTCGGCAAACAACTCAAGGAGCCAAATGACTTCCGTAATACACCACTGTAAAGCAATTATACTCCAATAAAGATGTAAAAGAAAAAAAAATTCCTTCTTGTGAGGAAGCCTCCTGCATTGTTGGTGGGAATGTAACTTGGTGCAGTCACTATGGAGAACAGTATGGAGGTTCCTCAAAAAACTAAAAATAGAGCTACCATATGATACAGCAATCCCACTCCTGGGCGTATATCCAGACAAAACTATAATCCAAAAAGATACATGCACCCCAATGTTCATAGAAGCTCTATTTACATTAGCCAAGAGATGGAAGCAAACTAAATGTCCATCAACAGAGGAATGGATAAAGAAGATGTAGTACATATATACAATGGAGTATTACTCAGCCATAAAAAAGAATGGAATAATGCCATTTGCAGCAACATGGATGGAACTAGAGGTTATCATACTAAGTGAAGTAAGTCAGACAGAGAAAGACAAATACCATATGATATCACTTATATGTGGAATCCAAAATATGACACAAATGTATCTATGGAACAGAAACACACTTGCAGACATAGAGAACAGACTTGCAGTTGCCAAGGGGGAGGAGGCTTACGAGAGGGAAGGATTGCGAGTCTGGGATTAGCAGGTGCAAACTGTTATATATAGGATGGATAAACAACAAGGTCCTACTGTGTAGCACAGGGAACTATATTCAATATCCTGTGATAAACCATAATGGAAAAGAATATGAAAAAGAATGTATATATATGTATAACTGAGTCACTTTGCTGTACAGCAGAAATTAACACAACATTGTAAATCAACTATACTTGAAACAAAATAAATTTTTAAAAAAATCTGTTCCTGTGAGTCTCCAGCCTTGCGTGCAGCTTTGCTGTGTTCGTGTATTTGTTCATTGCACACTGAAGTGGAAGCACAAGGCCTGCATGTGGTTCAGCACAGGCTCAGCGGCCATGGCTCACGGGCCCAGCCGCCCCGCGGCATGTTGGATCTTCCCGGACCGGGGCACGAACCTGTGTCCCCTGCATCGCCAGGCGGACTCTCAACCACTGCGCCACCAGGGAAGCCCTCCCTTCCATTTCTTAATTAACCCAGGGAAAGATCTACATCTTCGAGAGTATCCTTAAACTTTATAAAAGATGTTTTATTTAGAATAAAAAGTAACCTTTGGACATTTCTTTAAAAAAGAGTATTGAGTGACAGCAAGAAGAGAAGCAATGCTGCCCTAAGATGACTTCCACTCTACATGGCTAGGCAGTGGCCAGAAGCCTGGAAATGCCTTAGGGGATTCAAAACTCACCTGAGAGTACAGGTACGTACTCACCATTAAAGGAGAGTTCAGGGACAGGGCAGGGTCCTGCTGGGGACAGAGCATCCACCCCCCACTCCCCACACCAAGCTCCCCAGTGATGATGGAAGGATGGCTCTCACCCCACGGTGGAAAGGCTCTTCTCTGGCTAATTCAGCAAACCCAACAGGAAGGACCTAGAGATGAAATGTTAGTGGTTACCCCACAACAGCTCCTCTGCAGATGGGGTCAAAACTAACAATCCATTTCAGAGCCTCTGATCAGCTTTTCAGCCCTCAGACTCTTAATTATGAGACAGCAGCCATGTATTATCACGTATCTGAAGAAAGGTCCTATCAGGGAAAAGAGAGACTTCCTGAAATAATAGGAACAGACAAAAAACCAACTTGGAGGCAATAAAGACCATGCAGGGTGGAGAAAACTAAAACACAACAAAAGTTAACATGCTCAGAGGAAGAAAAGAACTACCCCATAAATGAAGTAAGTAATTATATATAATTAAGAGATATATGTGATAAATATGTGACATCTATCTAATATACATAATGTATATAATTAGTCATATAATCATAGCTAACTGTTATTAAATAAGAACTGTATGCACATCCAATATATGTATGTATTTGACATATATATGGCATACATTTCTGTTGTATGTATTACATTCAGCAAAGAGTAAAGTGTTCATAAAAATTGAGACATGATAGTATGAATATAAAACTGAACAGAAGAATCTCCAAGTAGGGTCTGATCAAGACTGCAGAGAAAGAAGACCCTGAGCTCACCCCCTCCCATATGACCCAGCAATCCCACTACTGGGCATACACCCTGAGAAAACCATAATTCAAAAAGAGTCATGCACCAAAATGTTCATTGCAGCTCTATTTACAATAACCCAGAGATGGAAACAACCTAAGTTGTTTAGGTTCATCGGATGAATGGATAAAGAAGATGTGGCACATATATACAATGGAATATTACTCAGCCATAAAAGGAAACAAAATTGAGCTATTTGTAGTGAGGTGGATGGACCTAGAGTCTGTCATACAGAGTGAAGTAAGTCAGAAAGAGAAAGACAAATACCGTATGCTAACACATATATATGGAATTTAAGGGGAAAAAATGTCATGAAGAACCTAGGGGTAAGACAGGAATAAAGACACAGACCTAATAGAGAATGGACTTAAGGATATGGGGAGGGGGAAGGGTAAGCTGTGACAAAGCGAGAGAGTGGCATGGACATATATACACTATCAAACGTAAGGTAGATAGCTAGTGGGAAGCAGCCGCATAGCACAGGGAGATCAGCTTGGTGCTTTGTGACCACCTAGAGGTGTGGGAAAAGGAGGGTGGGAGGGAGGGAGACACAAGAGGGAAGAGATATGGGAACATATGTATATGTATAACTGATTCACTTTGTTATAAAGCAGAAACTAACACACCATTGTAAAGCAATTATACTCCAATAAAGATGTTAAAAAAAAAAACAAAAAACAACAACTGTGACTACATATACAGTAACTATCTCTGAGAATGACCTGAAGACCTGCAGGACAGGTTTTCTACAACTAAGGATATGAAGAAAAGGCCACATGGAGATGGAGAAGAGGAGCAGAGATACGGTCCAGTCAGAAGCAGCACGCTCAGGGCAGTGACTCACAAGTTGGGGGAATATCACCACCACAGAGGCCCCCCTGAGGAACAGGGGTCCAAGCCCCACTTCAGGCTCCCTAGCTGGGGCACCTACACCAGGAGAATGAGCCCCGTCATAAGTCTGACTTTGGAAACCAGCCAGGCTTACGTCCAGGCGAGCCTAAGGGCTGCAGGAAGTCGACCTCGCTCTTGAAGGGCTTCCACATGAACCCCCTCCTTCCAAGTTCCAGAGCAGAGGCAGCAGCTTGAAAAGCACCTGGGTCTTAGGAGGAGGAGATACATTGACTAATTTTAAGGAGTGTGCCAGGGGGACAGGGATCTCTCGGAACCTTTGGAACTTTCTTGGGGATGGAAGCAAGCACTGGCAGGTCTGCTGTTTTTTTTAACTCTCCTTCCACCTTGCTGGCCTGTCTCTGTTGGGTATCATTTCTGTCGCTCTCCGTAAAACTAGCTCACCCTGTGCACCCTGCCTTGTTTTTCCCATGAGGACTTGCCCTGCCCAACCCACCCACCCCAGCCTGCCCCTCCAAAGCAGCTACTGCCCTCCCCTGACTGGAGCAGGTGCCCCACTAAAGTGCCTCCCACCAGGGGGGCCAGAATCGCCCCCCAGGATGCCCACAGCAGTCACAGCCCAACCATGACAGGAGCCCACCTGGGGGATAACCCTGGGGCACCCGGCTCTGGAGATAGGAGGACTGTGCCACTGGACCCAATAGGACACCTTCTACATAAGGCCACCCCTTCAAGACCAGGACATGTAGCTGAAATACCTAATACAAAGAAACAACACAGAGAGATTGGCAAAATGAGGACAAACAACGTTGATTTAGAAAGTGGGCAGGGGACCTAAATAGACACTTTTCCAAAGAAGACATACAGATGGCCAACAGACATATGAAAAGATGCTCAACATCACTAATCATCAGGGAAATACAAATCAAAACCACAATGAGACACCACCTCACACCTGTCAAAATGACTATCATCGAAAAGACAAGAAATAACAAGTGTTGGCAAGGATGTGGAGAAAAAGGACACTCATTCACTGCTGATGGAAATGTAGATTGCTTCAGCCACTGTGGAAAACAGTATGGAGATTCCTCAAAAAATTAAAAGTAGAACAACCATATGATCCAGCAATTCTACTTCTGGGTATTTTTCCGAAGAAAACAAAAACACTAAATCAAAAAGATATACGCACCCCTATGTTCATTGCAGCACTATTTACAATAGTCAAGACGTGGAAGCAAATAGGTATCCACTTAAATGGATAGATGAATGGATAAAGAAATTGTGATATATATATATATATATATATATATATATATAGGTGATGAAATATTAAATTAGATTTTAATTTAAAAAATAAAATCTCGCTATTTGCAACAACATGGATGGGCTTAGAGGGTATTGTGTTTACAAAATGATAATCCGAATTGTCCTATCTCTATTACAGAAATTAAATTGACAGTTAATAATCTTCCAGCACAGAAAACGTCAGGAGATGATGTCTTCACTGTTCAACTTTAACACTTAAGAAAGAAATAATACGGAAACTACACAAACTCATCCGGTACACAAAAAGGAAAATACATTTTGTGATGCAAGCCTTACTCTGATACCAAAACCAGGCAAAGATGGTACAAATAAAGAAAACCACAGAATAATATCACTTACGAACATGAATGCATACATCTTTAATAAGCCCTCACAAATAAAATCCCACAATATGTAAAAATTGTCATATATCATGAACAAGTGTGTTTTATCCCTAGAATGCAAGCTGGTTCAACATTCGTAAGTCAGTCAGTGTCATTCATCATATATCTTATGTTAAGTGTTTTTACCACCATAAAATGAAATAATATATTTTTTAAAATAATGTGACTCTTCAAGAGTAATAGGTCATTTGGAAATTTAGGTCATTTGGGGGGAGACCTACTGCCAGGGTTGCTGGGGTGTGGGGATGAAAGGTCAGGTGAGGTGAAAAGCCTCCACTGGCATCTCCCTGATGGATAAAGAGCTGAGTGATGGGGTACCACACCACCACCTCCTGCTCTAATTTCCTCATCTGTGAGCCAGGCATTAGAACAGAGTGGCACTGCTACACGAATGTTCCCCATCATCAAGCTGAAGAAGAAGAATTATAGGAATAAAAAGGGTTACAGGAGAAGTGAGCATTTATCTTCTAATTCAGAACCTAAAAGGGCGTAGCAAACAGTGAGGCATTTTACACAGTTCAAGGCTGGAAGACGTTTGTCCACTCACCCTTTTCTAGTGAAATCAATGAATGGGAGCACTGGCCTCCCCCAACGGTCCTTCTGGTGAGGATTCCAAAGCACCTACTTACATTTGGAGAAGTAAGAACTAAGAGGATCCTGAACACAGTTTTTAATTAAAACCAAGTATTTATATGCGGCTGCTAAATCGTGATTTCCCACGACTCTAAATAACAGGGGAGAAAAACTGTGTGAAAGTGTCTCTGGTGTCTGACCCGTGGAGCACAAAGGGCAAAGGTAGCTCCATCTGCCAAGTCCCCGTAGAAGGAGAAAGGGAAAGTCAGAGACAGCAGTAGAATGAAAAAGAATTCCCAAAAGTGGCTTTCAGGTGAGCAACGTTTCAGCAGTTACCTGGATATTTTCTGCTTGGAAAATGTAACCCTACTTTATGTCTTCTGCCACCTTTCTTCTATATTGAAAACACATTGGCTCATAAATTGTCAGCTTCTCTAGATTTTCAAAGGTCAGAGTTTTCCTTGCTTACAGTGTTAAATGCGCTATGATTGGTGTTGGTATTTTTCTTTATATATTGCTGCAGTATGTAGGCAGACTTTACCCTTCCTTTCGGAGCATTCTTTCAACTGAGAAAAGTCTGGCAGGGTTTCTGTTAGGGAAGTCCAGCCACTTCTGTATCTGAGGCTCACTGAGCACCACATGGCAGCAGCTCCTTATACCTTGAAAAACAGATAATTCCCCCAAATTATGGCATTCCTTTTTTTTTTTTTTTTACTTTAGCTGTGGTATTTCATTGTTTTCATTTTTTTCAATAAATTAAAGGAATATAGTCATCGTAAGAGAATAGGAGATGCAGGTAAACAGACGTGGAAAAAAAAAGTAACATAGAATTCCATTTTCTAGAAAGAACCACCATTCATGTATTAGTTTATATTCTTCCAGGCGTATATGCTTATACGTGTATAATAATTCTCTGCCTTTACTAATCTACTTTCTCTCTTCGAATGCAAGGCTTTCTGTGTAATAAATAAAATAGCTTTATCATTTTAAATAACTACTGCTTTGAGGATCCCATAATTTATTTTAAAATGGCTAGCTCGAGGCTAGAGAAGAAGTTTTATCAATAAAGATGGACTTTTAAGGACATAAAATGGCAAAAGATCTTGGGAGACTGTGTGGGCAAGGACTTTATATTTTAATAAATGAATCAATTTACTAAAGACCATTTGCAGTGAGTCTTCTGAATACATGGCAATCTTCTGTGAAAGAAATAAAGATAAACAGACCAGGATTCTGATCTCACAGAGTTTACTATGTAATGGGGAAAGAGACAAGTTCCTCCAAGAAACTTTAATTTGACAAGCCACATAACAAGTGAGGAGACCTTTATGGGTGCATGAGATGGGTGTAGAAATGTGTCATGATTATACAGAGACATTAGCTATGTTCCACTGGGGGACTGGAAGGTTTTCTGGAAAAGATGGCATTTGATTGAGTGCTTGAAAATGATGACTCTCAGGTCCAAGTCGACTAGAAAAGTTCCCAGTGACAAAAGAACAGCCTATGCACAATGCAAGGCAGGAGAGACAGACCAGAGCCCGGGGCTCCAGGGGCCACACCAGCTCCAGGCTGAGTGGGGAGGAGGGGCCCAGGGTGGACATGTAGGGCAGACAGTCACCAGATAAGAGCTGGCAGTGAATTCATCAGACGTTCCACAAACAAAACTCCCAACTGCTTATGACAGGTTCACTGGGCAGAATGGAAGAGGAGGAGGAACTTAAGCCCTTCGTGAATGACTTCCTCACGTCGGGAAAAGATGCGCCTTAAATCGCAGAGCCATACACCTCCTGTTTGAGGGAACATCACTGACTCAGTTTTGTAAACTGAAAAGCATCAAACTTGTCCTCCAATCTATAGATAATAAGTGATGGAAGCCCATGGAAATTCATGTCCATTAGCTTTCAGAGACTATTTCTGTCCCATCATTGCCACCCTGAAAGTGATTTAAATGCAGGCAGTCACCTGAAATGTGCTTTTCAATGAAAGGGAGGCCCGAGCTGATGGAGGAGTCCAGGAGGGGATCTAAAGAAAAAGATGAAAAGAAAGCAGGAGGACTCAGTCTGGCCGACAGGCTTGCACCACTAATTGATGCTTCTTCTCAACTACACTGTCTGGAAAAAAGGTCTCTTATAAGCCACAAAATACCAGCAGAACCTCTTTTCCCAGTATGTTGCCCACACTTCTGAGGGAGACCCAGAGTCTCCAGGGTGCATGGAAGCCTGGGTACCCTGGAAAGAAGGGAACCCTGCTCACATCCATAACTTACATAAGTGCAGACCGATCCGAGGAAGCTGGACTTGGGGAAAACCTGCAGCCGAACCCCAAGCACTTGAGCAGGGAGCACACAGGCCTGTACTGACCATCCCTGGCCTGACCTCGCTGCCTTCCATGGGATCTTTTTGTTCTAGGAAGGAAAACGCAAAGCTGAAATCCCTGTGTCACCCACAGCCCCAAAAGCTCTGCTGTGAGCCCCCTTCTCTGAAAGAGCTGGGTGTGCAGGGAAGAGTCACTTTAGAAGGCTGGGAGAGATTTGTAGTAGGAGAGGAGAGTGGCTCAGTTCCAGACACTTGGCAGGTGGAGAAATATGTATTCAGTGAATTTGGGACCAAGTATGGAAATGACTTTGCTCGGTTCCCTGAAGCAGGTGGATTTGTGAGACTTGGAATCTTCCTTGAAAATTTATTTGAAGAAAAAATTGGGGGAATATCAAACAGGACTCCCTGGTAATCAAGACTCCTGAAATTTAAGCTCTATTTCCAGCCCGTAGAAGCACCAATTTTTGAAAGCAGGGGCTTCCTTTCACTTCTGTGCCATGGTTCCCCAATGTTCATGATCTGTGGAGAGACTAGTTTTTCTCAGGATGAGATTTTCCAAAGCAAAGAATATCCAGGGCCACCTGTTAAATAAAGATATTTATTAATTTTAAGCACCCTATTACAATTGAAACGCTCCATGTACGGGCCAGGGATAAGGCCACAGATACTAACTCTGCAGACTACCATATGGCCCCCCAAGTTCCTATTTGTCACTGCAGTAAAATTTTTGTGGACAACATTCATCCTCCAATAAAGGGACATCAAATGCTGTTTCTGAACTACTGAGATGGCCTAGTCCTACCTCTAAGAATTCCAACATCTTCCTCCTTTGGGTCAGTTGTATGGTTTCTTCAGCGATGGATGGCTTCCACTCTAGATGACTCTTGCCCTCTTTAGCACAGGATGGACACAGCTCTTCCAACCGAGAGCAAGTTCAGGGGGATGGGAAAGCCAACTGCTGGCCGGACTCAAAACTACGAAAAGCAAGCAATTAGCTGCTGTGACTGGAACAGGTGGGTATCTGCAAGGGGAAATCAGAGAGATGCTAACCGGGAGGTCTGAGGTTGTCTGTATCATTTGGAGAAGCAAGCAAGAGGTCTAGAGTAACAGAGAAAGACAAATATCATATGATATCACGTATATGTGGAATCAAAAAAATGATACAAATGAGCTTATTTACAAAACAGAAACAGACTCATAGAACAGAAACATAGAAAACAAGCTTATGGTTCCCAAAAGGCTGGGGGAGGGATAAATTAGGAGGTTGGAATTAGCAGATACACAATACTGTATATAAAATGGATAACCAGCAAGGACCTACTGTAGAGCATAGGGGACTATATTCAATATTTTGTAATAACCTATATGGGAAAAGAATTTGAAATTTTATATATATATCTATAATTTGAAATTATATATATATATATATATATATAAAAAACTGAATTACTTTGCTGTACCCCTGAAACATTGTAAATCAACATTGTAAAACAACATTGTAAATCAACTCTACTTCAATAAAAAATATAGAAAATACACAAAAACTAACCACCTCCAAATTTAAAAACAAATGAAAATTTAAAAAACAGTTACTAAGACACAAAAGGCAGAGTCATCTTAGGCCTTCAGAATTGCACGTGTGTGTAAACAGGTATGAAGTCAGCATGTAAAAGTTATCTTGCAGGCTAACAGAAAGCTGTTTCTGTAAACTCACGTATAGCTATGGTCACAGTCTGACTGTAGAGTAGGAGACATAGCAATTCTAAAAATATGACACATACACACCCTTCTTCTGTCTATAAAGAGTGAAAGAAATGGGTCAAAGCATGAAGAAGCTTTTCCTGAGCGGTCACATTATTGTTTATTACTTTCTTAGGCATTGCTATAATTCCCCAGATGTCCTTAAATGAGCATGTATTATTTTTTATTAAATGCCATTGTAATATCAGTAAGAAGAGTGTGCCCTTGCCCGCACGGAGGTTACAGTATAATAAAAGAAACTTTAGTTCCACTAAACATTTGCTTGGATGTTTCCCCAGAAGTCAGGATCATAAAGTGACTTCACTAAATGTCAAAAATCTCTACCTACAGAGCTCTGGTCACAGAGAGGAGTAGAATGTTAAAATAGGCATTTATTTTTACCTTTTGACTTGGAAAAAAAAAAGGAGAAGCTGTCATTATCATGTCTTCTTATAGAAACTCTTAACACAAAAAGTCAGCATTATGCAATCAATGGAAATAGGGTTGTCCGCTTCAGCAAATAAAAGTGGAGGATTCTCAGTTAAATTTGAGTTTCTGATAAACAGCATGGAATATTTTTGACACAAGTATGTCTCAGAAGGTATTTTATGCATTTATCTACAATCCCAAGTGGAAAGAATCCAGGCTAAGGAGCCTTATTTTTTAGCTCAGACTCTTGCCCTGGCTCTGAGGATCTTGCTCTCGGTTTTCTGGGTTAAATAAGATGGCTCACCATTGACTGTTCCAATATTCTATATAAAGCTTGCAGGACAAGGAAAAGTTCCTTATGAACTTAGCCTCCCAGAGAGCTGTGATTGAGTAAAATAATTTTTTTTCTAAAGTGAGACCTGAGGATCCTGAAAACTTTTGCACATAGCCTTTGAGGTTTTTGTATTTGTTTCATTGATTTTCAGTTAAGTTTCACTCATCAACTAATTTTTAAAATCATATGAGCAAATTTCACTTCAATTAATATTTAGAAGGATGTGAAAAGATCACTCCTATTATACCAATAAAAAGTCATAGGAAAGTGTTTTAATGAAGCATTGGGGAGTTGCGGACGCAAAGAAATCTGAAAGAACGAGACTCCAGAAGCTCTAGGCTGTCCTAGCAATCAAGGGCTGGGGCATCCTTTCCCAGCAGGAGAAAAGAAGAGGAGAGAAAGAGGAAAGTAATTTGTTTTTTAATGTTGTCCAAATTTTTTTTCAAACTTGATCAAAAACAGCAATCCAGAGATACAGAAAGCTCTGCAGTCTTTAAACAGGATAAGTATAAATGAAATGACACAAAGGAACAGCATAGTTAAATGGCTTAAAGCCACATATAGAAAATCTTGAGAGAGGCTGAAGACTTCCAAAACTATGTTGAATAAAAGTGGTGAGAGTGGACATCCTTGTCTTGTTCCTGGTCTTAGAGGAAACGCTTTCAGCTTTTCACTGTTGAGTTTGATGTTAGCTGTAGGTTTGTCATATATGGCCTTTATTCTATTGAGATATGTTCCCTCTCTGCCCACTTTCTGGAGAGTTTTTTACCATAAATGGGTTGTGAATTTTGTCAAAAGCTTTTTCTCCATCTACTGAGATGATCACATGGTTTTTATTCTTCAGTTGGTTGATGTGGTGCATCACACGGATTGATTGGCGGATATTGAAAAATCCTTGCATCCCCGGGATAAAGCCCACTGGATCGTGGTGTAGGATCCTTTTAATGCATTGTTGGACTTGGATTGCTAGTACCTGGTTGAGAATGTTTGTGTCTATGTTCATCAGTGATATTGGCCTGTAATTTTCCTTTTTTGTGGTATCTTTGTCTGGTTTTGGTATCAGAGTGATGGTGGCCTCATAGAATGAGTGTGGGCGTTTTCCTCCCTCTGCAATTTTTTGGAACAGTTTCAGAAAGATAGACGTTAGCTCTTCTCTTAGCCATTAAAAAGAATGAAATAATGCTATTTGCAGCAACATGGATGGACCTAGAGATTGTCATACTGAATGAAGTAAGTCAGGCAGAGAAAGAGAAATATTGTATGGTATTGCTTATAGGCGGAATCTAAAAAAAAAAAAAGAATACAAATGAACTTATTTACAAAACAGAAACAGACTCACAGACCTAGAGAATGAACTTGTGGTTACTAGGGAGGAAGGGTGGCGGTGAGGGATAGTTAAGGAGTTTGGGATTGACATGCACACCCTGCTATATTTAAAATGGGTAACTAACAAGGACCTAATGTACAGCACAGGGAACACTGCTCAATATTCTGTAATAACCTAATTGGGAAAACAACTTGAAAAATAATAGGTACATGTATATGTATAACTGAATCACTTTGTTGTATATCTGAAACTAACACAACATTGTTAATCAACTCTGCTCCAATATAAAATAAAAAAGTTTAAAAAAGGAAGAAGCTAAAGAAAAATGCCATATTAGATACATGGAAACAATGTTCAAAAAGTACTAGACTTTGTATTCAAAACAATGGAAGACCAAAAATAATGAAACAACATCTTTAAAGTTCCAGGGAAAATGAAAATCTATCAGCCTAGAATTCAATATCCAATGATAAGAAATTTCTAAAATGAAGAAGAAATGTTCAGATAAATGAAAGCTGAGAGATTTTATTGCCAGCAGACCTGTACTACAAGACAAGCTAAAGGAAGTTTTTCAAGTTAGAAAGAAACTAAAAAAGGATACCAGATGGAAACTTCTATCTTTAGAAAGAAATGAAGAGCATTAGAAAGAATAAGCATGTGAGCAAATAGAAATGTTATTTTGCTTTTTTTCTCATTGAAAAAAAATTTGTGACTTTTCAAAGCAATATATATACATGTTTTTATATATTAATTAATTATATTGGGGTTTATAACATATGGAGAAGTAAAATGTTTAACAATGGTAGCATGAAGAATAGGATAGGGTGTAAATGGAATTACATTGTTGTAAAGTTCTTATCTTACACATAAAGTACTGTAACGTTAATGAAGGTGGACTGGCAAGTTAAGGATACCCATTGTAACCCTTATAGAAACCATGACAAAAGTAACACAAAAATATGTAGCTAATATCCAATAAAAGAGGTATAATGAAATAATGAAAAGCACCTAATGAACCCACAAGAAGACAACAAAGGAGGAACAAAGGAGTCACAAACATAAGGGACAAATAGAAAACAAATAGATGGTAGACATAAACCTGATTGTGTGAATAACTGCAATAAATGAAAATGAACTAAACTCTTTACATAAAAGGCAGAGATTTTCATTTAAAAGGCCATAAAGAAGGGACACAGATGCTCATGCCTTGGGATGCTCACCTTTATGCCAGTCCCAAGAGATGAATGTTAAATATGAAGGTCTGTAGAAAGATTGAAAGAACAGGAAAAGACACACTACACGAATGGTAAGAGCTTAAAAATTGATGTGACTATGTTAATATCAAACAAAAAAGAATTTCAGACAGGAGCATAGCCAGATAGGAAGAGGATCATTTCTTAATTTAGCAATCCTAAGTGTGTATGAAAATATATAATAATTTTAACATATAGCAAGCAAAAATGGACAGCACTAAAGTTATTCAAAGCAAATCCACAGTCATAAATATTTTTAAGGTATATATTTTCCTTTAATGTTAAGTTCATAATGATAGAAAATATAAGTTCATAATAACTGAATAGAAACAAGCATATATAGAGGTGTGTGTGTGTGTGTGTGTCTTTTTCCTTTTTTTAAATTTAATTAATTTATTTATTATTTAATTTATTTATTTTTTTATACAGCAGGTTCTTATTAGTCATCCATTTTATACACATCAGTGTATACATGTCAATCCCAATCTCCCTATTCATCACATCACCATAAATACCTTAATACCTCTCTCTCAGCAAATGATAGAAAATGTAAACAAAAAATCACTAAGAATATGGAAGATATGAATAATGTTATCCACCAACTTGACATAAGTGATATTTGTGGAACACAACACCTAATAACTTCAGAATACACAATGTTTTCCATAGCTCTAGGAATATTGACCAAGACAGATCACATACTGGGTCATGAAACAAGTCCCAGTACATTTCAAAAGACTGAAATCCTAAGTATTATGTTTTCTCTTCTATTTAAATTATATTAAAATTCAATTTCAGTAATAATAAAATATCTAGAAATTTTCCAAATATTTGGCAAATTTATGGCAGAGTTTAAACAAGAAATAGATCAAAGGAAAAATAATCTCCAAAAAAATTAGAAAATATTTTGAAGTAATGGTGAAACAACAACATAGAAACATATATAGGATGTAGATATAGTGTTCCTTAAAGTAAAATTAGTAGCTTTAAATGGTTATATTTTAATAGAATAATATACAACCAATTATCTAAGCTTCCAATGTAAAAACAGTAGGAAAAAAATGGAACATGAAATACCCAATGAAACAGAAAATAAACTACAGAACACATCAATGGAGCCCAACATTTTTTTTCAAAAAAAGATTAATGAAATTTCAAGAAAAATAGAAAGAACACACAAGCTGTAAGGATGAGATTGGAAAGACAACTACAGATTGAATTTTCAGGCATTATTAGGGTAACAAAGATGTAGTAGGAACAACATTATGCCAAAATCTGACAACTTAAATAAAATGACCAAATTTCTTGAAAATATCTTACCAAAGTGGCACAGACTAGAATATCTGAATTGTGATATATTTATTTTAAAAATTGAATTTATAATTGAAATTCTACTCACAGGTGTTGGGTTTGCAACCTCAGGAGCTTCCCAGGTGAGATCCGAAACTGGTCCCCCTACTCAGGGGGCAGGGAAAGGATGAAGAAAAAGGCAGAGTCTCCAGATGGGCAGGTGGGAGGTTTAACAAGCAGGGAACTTACTTGAGGTTTGTCTTGGGCACCTCAAGATGAGTAGATCTCAGCACATGCCTGCCAGAATCTTAAAGTTTAAGATTTTAAACCCAGGAGGCCTTACCTGGGTTCAGTCACATTACCATCCAAGTGGTCTCAACAACACTCTCTCTACTCCTCAGGCAGCTTTTATCCTGGGGAAGGCAAGTAGGTCGCACCCTCCAAGTATGGGGAGGGGTGAGGAGCCTCCAGTTGCCCGGGTTCAGCTCAAGGGTCAACCAGCAGTCAGGTCCTCTTGATGACCACCTCCAAAAACAAGGAAGCCCCCAAGTACAGATGGCTTCACTGGTGAGTTCTAGCAAACATTTAATGAAGAAATAATATGAATCTTAAACTCTTTCAGAAAAGAGAGGATGAGAAAATGCTTCCCAATTTCTTCTGTGAAGCCAGCATTAACTAACAAGAAAATGTGATAGAGCTCTTACAAGAAAAATATATATAGGCCAATATTTCTGTTGAACATGAACATAAAAGTCATCATTAAATATTAGAAAATTGAATCCAGCATTGTGATCTAGTCGGGTTTCTCCCAGAAATGCAATATTTGTCCAACCTTCAAAAATCAAGCAGTATAATTCACACATTAAGAGAAGATCATATGATCAGGTTAACAGATGTAGAAAATAGACAAAATTCAACACTTGTCATAAAAACAATCGGCAAAGAAAAAAATAGGAAGACATTTCTTCAATCTAATAAAGGTAATACATAAATAAACCTACAGCCAACACTATATTTAATCATGTAATTTGAATGCTTTCCATGTGGGATAGGAGACAAGGCTCTGAATCTTTTTTCCCACATTTTGTTGGTGGTCCCTAAAGAATACAGTGGAGCATTAAAACAATAAAACATAATAAAGATTGAAAAATAATTAAAACTGTCTTTGTTTGAAGCCCATATAAATTTTTGCTTAGAAAATTCTGAGGAATATACAAAATAATTATTAGAATTAATAAGTGAATTTACCCAGATCAGTATGTAAAAACCAATTACATTACTATATACTAGCAATAAACAATTGGAAAATAAAATTTTAAAGTATCATTTACAATAGCACCTAAAAACAGAAAATATTCTTTCTAGTAAATTTAAGAAAGTATGCATAGGATATTTACATTAAAAATTCCACAGAAAAAATAGAGTTAAACATATACAGAGATATACTATGTTCATGGATTAGAAGACTCAATGTTACTAAGTTGTCAGTTTTCCCCAAATGAATCTATAGACTCAACGCCATCCCAGCAAGCATTTCTGTAGAAATTGACATACTGGTTCAGCTACTCACATGGAAACCCAAAAGACTTACTAAAGCTAGTAAAAGTTTTAAAAGGTTGGAAGGACTTACATTAATTGATTTCAAGGCTTACTATAAAGCTATTTAAATAGGGCAGGATAGCTGTTGCCATAATGATGTTTGTATAAATCCATGCAACACAAGAGATCCAAAAAATACACATGGTGGTTGATAGAATTCTGACAATTCTGAAAGAAAAGTTATCTTAACAGTGATGCTGGAAAAACTAGATATCTATGTGAAAAGTAAAGAAGTAAATCTTGACCTCTAACCTTGGATAAACCACAAAATTATCTTGACCTGAACATAAAAGCTAAAGCTATAAAGTATCCAGAAGAAAACAGGGAAGAAACTGTGCTCAGCCTCGGAGTAGGCAAAGATATCTTACAAAGCACATACACACACACAAAAAAGAGCACTAATGAATAAAACACAACTTTGATAGGCTATTTATGAAAATTAAAAATGACTGCTCTTCAGGAGACAGTTCAAAAAATGAGACTATGAACTTTTAAAACTTCATTTCATTGTTAAAAAAAATTGAAAATGCAACCTTTTAAAGTTTTTTTAAAACAATGAAAATGGGAGAAAACATTCATAATACTTACAGGAATTCTATTGAAAATGTATAAACTCCAGAAATTCAATAAGAGATAGACAACCAATTTTAAAAAGGGCAATTTCAGGGGCTTCCCTGGTGGCACAGTGGTTGAGAACCTGCCTGCCAATGCAGGGAACACGGGTTCGAGCCCTGGTCTGGGAAGATCCCACATGCCGCGGAGCAACTGGGCCCGTGAGCCACAACTACTGAGCCTGCGCATCTGGAGCCTGTGCTCCGCAACAAGAGAGGCCGAGACAGTGAAAGGCCCGCGCACCGCGATGAACAGTGGCCCCCGCTCGCCGCAACTAGAGAAAGCCCTCGCACAGAAACGACGACACAGCCAAAAATAAATAAATATATTTTTTAAAAAAAAAGGGCAATTTCAGACAGTTTTTAAAACGTAAGGTACACCAAAGCCCAAAAGAGCACATGAAAAAGTATCCAACTTACTTAATAGTTAACATTGCAAATGCAAATGAAAACCACACTGAGATTCCACCTCACCCACTAGAGAGGCTAAAATTTTAAAAATTTGATCAAACTTGTTGATGAGTATGTGGGACAGTGGGAACACTCATACTGCTGGTAGAAATGTATAATATTTACAACTATTTGGGAAAGTAATTTAGTAATTTCTTTTTCTTTTTTATTCTTTTGTTTTTGGGCCCCTCTGTGCAGCATGCGGGATCTTAGTTCCCCGACCGGGGATCGAAGCTGCGCCGCCTGCAATGGAAGTGCGGAGTCTTAACCACTGGACTGCAGGGGAAGTCCCCTGGTAGTTACTTATAAAGGTATGTACACACTTATCACAGACACAGCAATTCTACTTGGAAAAAAATGGAAACGTGTATCCACAAAAAGACTTGTATAAAAATGCTCATGTCAGCTTTTATTCTAAAAGCCAGCAAAAGCCTAAATGTCCGTTTGCAGGCAAGCGAAAAGACAAGCTATGGCAGAGCCATACAAAGGAACATGAGTCAGCAATGAGAATGCGCAACCTCCCGGTCCCCATAACATATACAGGAATCACAGACACGTTGAAAGAAGCCAAGCACAGAAGGCTCTAAGGTGCTGCATGATTCCAGCTAAAGGAAGTCCTTAACCAGCAAAATGAAAGAAGCTTTTGGGGACTGGGGAGTGAGGGGTGGAGTTGGTAGTCAGATAAGGGATTGACTGAAGGTGTTAGTAGGGCACTTTCTGAGGTGTAACCATGTGCATCTTGATTGGTGTGTGGTGACTCAGGTATACACATTGGTCAAAATGTAGCACAGTATAAAAAGTCTATGCAAGTTACTGTCTGTAAGTTCTTCCTCAATAAAGTTGGTGAGAAATGTAATAATCCTGATCTAGACCCCCAGGTGACTGCCTCACGGAAGACGGTGACATGATTCAATTCCCACAACCCAGTTACGATCATGAGTACGCTGACACCACACTTGGTACAATTTTAATACTCACAGACTCAATAAGAAATAGCGTGAATGAACTTATTATCAAAACAGAAATAGACTCACAGACATAGGAAAAAAAAAACTTATGGTTACCAGAGGGGAAAGTGGGGAGGAAGGGATAAATTAGGAGATTGGGATTAACGCACACATTCTACTACATATAAAATAGATAAGCACAAGGACCTACTGAATAGCACAGGGAACTATACTCAATATTCTGTATATATACATATATATATATGAAACTGAATCACTTTGCTGTACACCTGAAGCTAACACAACATTGTAAATTAACTATATTTCAATCAAAAAAAATGGTTATTGAAAAGAAAGAATAGGCAGTGGGACTTCATAAATAAATGCTGTAGTTGTGATAAGTAGAGGCCAATGACCTTAGAGGAAGCCACGCTCATTGAAGTAATTTGAATACAGGAAAATGCTGGAGGATCCAGACCCCACCAGGCATGAACCCACTCACCATGCTGAGCTCAGAACCTACGTAAATGAGGACACAGCCGCAGACACTGCCCACAGATCTTCAGGGGTGGTCCTCGTCTGTCTCCTCAAACTAATATGGTTCATTGCAGTTCTATTGGTTTCGTAGTTTATTTTTTAACTGATCTGTAAATTTACTCTTATAGGTGCTTAAAAACTAAAGGCCTAAGAGTTTGTAGTGTTTAATATTCACATACGTTTAAGTAAAATTACAATAAAAAGAATTGAAGTAAACATCGGGGGTCTGTGAGAATATTTCTCCTTTTAAAGGGATCAATACATTATTCAAGGCTGGGAGTTGCTGAGTATTTCTAAATGGTGTTATAATTGGAAGAGACCCAGAAAACTTGATTGAATGCTGGGGCTGCCAGGAAAAAAAATGTAGCAGCCCTGGCAATGGTGACTCTTTGTACAATTCAGAAACAGCTCTGCCTCTGAGCACACAGAGGCGGATTTGCTGGGATGGCATGAAAGGAATTCTTGTGTCGAAAAAGCAGTGGCTTCGTTTCTAAGTGAGAGGGCACTTTTGCAAATGCTGACAAAAGGACTAAAACCATTGACAGTCTAACCATTATGGTGGGATTTTGGTGTCTGCAGATATATTGGGCACCACTATTTGAATTATGATATCGTTGAATTCCATCAATTAACCATTATATTTGCCAGGGCTTTTGAGTTTGCAAGGGATAGAAAACTCCAATTCAAATAGACTTGGGCAAAAAAGATATGCCCTGGCTTTGACCACTGAAGACACCAGTCTCCTTTGAGGCTGTGAGGATCTCACATAATATTTTCAGGACTAAATTTGTCATCTTTTTTTGCTTCGACTTTCTTCGGGGCTGTCTCCATTTCAGGTAGAGTCTACAACCAGTGATGCCCCTGGTAGGTCCAGCCTTAATTTTTACGAGACTCAAGTCAATGAGAAAGAGAAAAAAACTTCAATTCTCAGATGATTCAAGCAAAAGTGATAGACCTGACTCCCACAGCCTCAGCAGGACCACGCGACAATCCCTGATGCAACCATGGCCAAGGGGCTGTGACCCCGGCCAGACCTGGTCCCTTGCCCAATCTGACAGCTCTGCCTGAGAAGCAGGTGGTTGAGGATGGAGATGGGCTTGGTTCTCTAGAGGAAAACGGTCAATGTTTGTTATCAGAAGAAAGAGAACGGATATTGGATGGCAAACATCTGGTAAAATCAGTGTGAGCATAAATAAATAAACCTCTAATGAATGAAATAGTAACAATATATTTGGGGCACAAGGAAGAAATATGATTTGAACGCAGCGTAGAAGGTGGGTTTGGAATTGTCTGAAAAAATTTATTCCAAGATTACTAATTAGTGAATTGGTTTCCATCTGGAAGCAAAACAGCTGTGGTACCCTGAGAAGACCCACCCTTGGCCACAGAAACACGAAGCTGTGCTCATCACATCTCCGGACAAAATAAACTTCGGCTGTTGAGTTAATTTATGGGAAGATAGAACGAGGATCACGAGAATAATGGACCAAATTGAATAACTTGATGTAAAGAATAAAATGAAGACTGATGATCGTGTACAGAGGAGCAACTCCACAAGTATATGATGGAGAAACCTTACCAGTGGAGACCCAAGTAACTCTTCACTGACCAGTGGTGGTGACCAGGTTTTGAATCCCTCAACCCTCACTCAATTCCTCAAAGGATTTTTTCTTGAATCTTGCAAGAAAGTGAGGGATAACAGGATGAAGAGGGTACGGACAGCACAGTGGACAAGACTTCTTCTTGGCTCAAGACTACAGAGAAGCTTCACGCTTCCTTCTGCCTGGTGCTGGAAGAAAGGAGTTTCTCTCGAGAGCTAGAGTTAAAACCTAACTTGCATATTTTTGAGTGAGGAGAAGAAGGGTAAGAGTGAAGAGAGCCTGGCGGAGGGCAGAAGGAAGTCAAGAGACCCCCGAGTGCACCTGCAGGGCTTCAGTGCGTGACCAAGCACAGTGTGGAGGTCGGGGAGTAGCTGGAGATGCAAGCAAGGTGAGATCCTCAAAGATCACGCTGTCTGCATTCTTCCCTAATTCATCTGATAAACATTTGTCACGGCCCAGCTACATACTGCACAGGCCACAGGAGCTAGGGATACAGGAGTGACTTATGGTAAAGGGGTTGGGGCACGGAAGGTGAGAGGGCTCATTAAGCAAGTATATGCAACACTGTCTTACAGACGCTCAGTAGTGTGGATTTGAAAATAAAAGGCTGTTGGCTGTGTGGGCAGTTTGATGGTGTCAGCCTTGTTCTGCTTTGCAGGTCCAAATCACCACCCCCACCCAGGGAGGACCATAGACATGGACTCCGGAAGGCTCTGTGTGCAACAGGAACGGGAGGAATGGTTAACCTGAGATATGTGATGAATGACATTGACTGACATCCTGTCCATCACACGCTTCCCACACTCTCCCTTTGTCCTTGATTCCTCCTGGTTTATGTGCAAACCACTGACCATTTCCTTCCAGCTGTATCTCAGATTTATGACGCAGACACCGTCCCCCTAAGCTCTGGATGTCTGGATGGGCCCACGTCTGGGGTCGATGCAGAAGTAGTTTGCGGCAAGGAAGCACTTCTTATGATCGTTGTGAGACACATGCTTAATGTTGGAAGCCCAGGGCCTGAGCCCAAGCAGTGTCCCGGGCCAGATTCCCCTTCCTCTGGTGCTGGCGTTGCTCCAGGAGCTGGTGACATCTGGAGAGCCTTGAGATCCCCCAGAGAACTTCAAAGTGCCCTTGGCATACCATGGAAGGGTCAAGAGGCCAGTCAGTTTGGGGCCTGGGGGAGAAGCCATCCCAGGAAGATACATTGCCTGACTCTCCAGCAGACATGTGTGCCACCCACGTGTGCTGTGGGTCCTCCTGGAAATATGCTCTGCCCCGTACTTGGCCTTCTGCTGGGTGGTGCCACGGCCCACTTTGGGGGACCTGGGAGCAGAGTACAAACAAAGCTAGGTCTCTGGTTGTGCCACTGCCCAGTCTGGTCCATGACTCCTGGTTAGACCAGGAGCCAGAGATGCGGTCCTTAGAAAACACACCCCCTCTCAGAAGTGCTCCAGAGTGGACCCCAGGCTCCCTTTATCAACCGAGGAAAACCCTGCCCGGGGTCAGCATGTCACCCAGCACCTGCCAGGCTGCCTCCTTTGGAGCTGTCCAAAAGGAGGAGGAAAACAACCTAAATGGTGTCACCCAAGGCTTTTCTGCCTCGCTCGATGCACACAGAACCTTGCCTCCGAGGGCATGGCATGTGCCAGCAGAAGCCCCCAGTCTTGTGCTATCCTCCTTAGGCCAATCCATGCTGAGGGGCCCGGGTTCCATTAGGACTGTTTTGGAAACTTCTGTATTGGTCCACGTGTATGTGGTCTGGGGGTCTGGGAAGTTAATGCAGTGCAGGCCGTTATAGTATATTCGAAATGGATCCCCGGCCACCTCCTTTCAAGAAACATGCTTTTGCCACTGATTTTAGAAGACTTATCTGTGAGTCATCCTTTCGATTATCTGAACAGATGCTGCTGACTTTGGGCAGAACAGCAGGAGGGATGAGTCCCCGAGGTGCGGTATAATCAGGCAGCCCGTGCAGAGAGCCAGCACGGGAGCAGTAACTCTCCACCCCAGCCGTGGATCAAAGGCTGATCGGGATGGAGCTGTTGCCTCTGCTGACCAGTAGCCCGATCCAGAGCTGAGCTTTAGTTGCCAGCTTGCTCTGTGCACATCACAAAAGGCCACCTGAGCGCCCCAGGTGGCTTCTCTCACTCATCACGTTGAGTTAGTGGTCCGCCTTCTGCCCCACCACAAAAATCCTGCTGACCCTGATTTCAGGTGCGAGTGGCTTTTATTCCCTCTAACCCGGAAAGATGAAGACTTTACAGCTTTTCCTTTTCTCTGGCCCAAGTCCAGAATTCAAGGTAAATGTGCCTTTGCAAAGGTGTGAACTAAATAAAAGCAACCCTTAGGCATTTGACCCGGGCAATCAGGGAACAGCAGGATTTCGTGAGAGGCTGGAGGCTTGGCACTTTCTGCCCCGTCTTTACCTGGAACAGGAGTTTCCAGAAGGCTCTCCTTCCCACAGAAGCCACTCTGCATCCCCTCCCTGTAAGGCTGGCAGCGCTGGCAGCACCCTCCCCGTCCACGGCCAGCCCTGGAGAAGTTCTTCCTGCAGCAACAAGCAGCTCTTCACTCGTGGAGAAAACGCACAGGGCACTTGGCCCCTAGCATCTGCTTTCCAGCCTCCACCAGGCCCTCCGTTTCGCAGCTGTTGTTTTTTTTTTCATCCTCCTAACCTCATCCCATATTTTATCCCACAGTCTCTTTTCTACTCTCAAGCCACAAACACCACCTCTGCCCCTTCGATTCCCACAGACAACCCTGTCTCATCCCCCTGGGGGCAGGGGGCAGACCCAAGTTTCCTGACATCTCCTCCCACTTTATCCTCTGATGTGCCTCCCTTCCCAGGGCACCTGGTCTGACTTTTTCCTCCAAGGAGTTACCTTCCCTGAGTATTGCAGGTATCACTCTGTCCCCGATTCCTTGGCGGACAAAGACTGAGCCCCAGAGTAGGTTGGTCTGGTCTAAACATGTGACCACAAGGACGTCCCCGGAACTGACAGCTCTGGTCACTCCCATCCCCTCTGCCTCTCTGTGCTCTCAGGAGAGCAGGGCCCGGAATGTGAAGTCACGTAGAATCAGCTGGATTGGGAAGCTGGGAGAACCTCATGTCACGTACAGTAAGTCAGGGACAGAGCGCCACCGAGGCAGGGAGCTGTGGCACTGGACCAGAAGCCCTGGAGTTAGAGTGAGGTTCCAGGGTCACCTGGCTCCTGCCCTGTGAGCTGGGACCTCAGCCAACTCACAGCTTCCTTGAGGTGTGGTTCCCCACTGGCAAAATGGCAAACAACAATGGTGTCCCCAAGACCAGGTGTGCTGTGTGAAATAAGTGAGATGCTATGAATGGGCCCAGGACTGTGTGAGGCATAAGCACTGTTCTCCAGGTTTTCCCTCCCCCCCATCCCATCCTCCCTTCCTTCCCTTTTTCTTCTCTCCCTCCCTCCTCATTTGCCTCCTGGGCTGTAAGCACAGGAAGATGAATCAAGCACAGCTCCAGCCCCTCGTTTAATAAGCCACTGTTTCAGAGGTGGGTGCAGACTCCATGGAGCTAAGACACGGTCCGAGGCTACAAGACCTGAAACAGAGACAGAAACAAGCCTTGGTGAAGAGGAGGGTAAATGAGTTATGCCTCAGGGCACCGAAAAGGTGATGAGGAGGCAACTCTGAACTTGGCCTGGAACCCACCTGCCCTGCCTGCTGGGCCTGGGGCTGAGCACAGACTTGCAGACTCAGGGCTTCTGCTGGTTCGTTTAAGACTAATAAAGCAGATTAAAACAGGGCCAGGGGCAGAAACATGCCATAGTCCCAGAGCACTTTGGGGCTCCTACCCACTCAGAGGTTTTTTTCTTCTTCCTTTTAAAGATGAGAAAATAGGGACCCTGAGACAGCAGTTGACTTGTCCGAGATCACAAAACTGGCCCCTAGTGGAGCCCAGTGAGACCCATATCTTACTCCATGACCAGAGATCTTTCTGATGCCACCTCTTACTCTGCAGCCTGAGAAGAATGTAGATAAAAGAAAGGAAGAAAGGAAGGAAGGAAAGAAAGAAGGAAGGAAAGAAGAAAGAGAGAGAGAGAGGGAGCGAGGGATTGGGGGGTGGGGGAGTGGATCAGATTCCCTCGATACCTGCAAAGTCCCTGATACTTCCTTGAATCTCTCAACTAATCAAGGCGGCTTGAGCGTTGTTTGCCACTAAGGACAGAAATCCTTCTAAAATTACTTCTCCCCTCATCTCGTCTGACCTACCACACTGCCTCTTAGAGTCGCTGCCCAAATGAAGAGGTTGGGACACTGGGCAACATGATCAGCCCCTCATTCCGTCAGGCCCCTTCCCGGGGGCCCTACGGTCTCATCCTCAGGGCTCTCCACTGCGCCCACGCGCGCTGGCACAAAGGTTTTCTGATTCAAGGGCCCCGTGATTGAGGTGGGATCGGAAGAGACTTCATGATTCCCTCCATCGGACCCCCAACCGACTTGTCAGCCAGAAGTAGAATCTTCTGTACATACTATTAGTGTTTTATTCTGATTTGTCACATCTACTTGGGGCTATGTCAGTGTAACCTTCTGAGAGTCCTTCTTGTCAAAACAAAAACAAACATGATATGTAATGACTGGGGGGGCCAGGTTGCTCTGTCCCACAGGCAAGTGCAACCGTCTCTTGCCTCGAGGTGACAGCAAGAAAAGGGGGGTAGGGACTGCAAAGGCAGAAGTGCTTAAATCTTTCTGGACATTGAAACCCTCCACCCAAACCTTTTTTTCATTTTTTTGGTTTTTTGTTTTTGTTTTGGTAGATAAGGAGAAGCTTCTTCTCGCCCAGTCTTCCTGTGGCTGGGAGAGGGCCTTTCTGCAGTTCATTTAAATCTGGTCTGTCCACTATCAAGAGGTGGGAGAGAAGAGGAATTGGTCTCAAAGCTCCCACCCCAGCCCAGGGCCTGACCTTGTAGGGGAAAGGTTGTGTGTTTATACATCTGAGCATTTTCAGTGATTCTAAGATGACAGGGTAGGAACCATTGCCTTGGGAATGCACATCTCTATAATAAAAATCCCATTTTAGGGGTTAATGTGAAGTTTCCTTTCCTCCTTTATCCAAGAAAAGTAGCATGTCCATTGCGCAAGATCAAAGCGTAAGACCAAGTCTGAACCACACAGGCCTCTGCTTGACAGCTTAGCATCCCAGCGAAGTTAACCCGAAATGTTTCTCTTCGGTGACAGGAGAGTGTGGGCAGGAAAGGGGGGACATAGGCATCGACCGGGGAGAGATGGGCCGAGAGCCGGAAAGCACGCTGAACGGGTTTTTACGAGTTTCTGAGTCTTACGCGCCTATACCTCCGGGTTTCGGAATGCAAAGAGGAAAAAAAACCCTCCCACAGGCTGCTAAGCTAACACGGCCTTCGAATTCCAAATTGAACACACTTTGGTTCTGGTTTTTCAACAGTCGCAAGACCAAGCCGTCCACGGGGAGGAAAGCCAGAGGGGGCCAATTAGGAAGGAAGAAATTAAAGGGAGGAATAAAGGAAACGAAAAAGCCCAGATGAAAGGTCCAGTGGAGAGTGAGTGACAAGGCCGGAGGATGGCAGCCGGCGGCGGAGGTGGGGAAGCGGCTGCGTTGCAAGCTGACAGGTGGGTCTCGGGCCTGGAAGGGGGCGGGTGGGCGGGAGGCCCTCCAACCCCTGGGCAGCGCCGGCCGCCGCGGCGACGCCTCCCGAACCCGGGCCGCAGAGGAGGGGCGGGGAGCGCGCGGGGCGGGAGGCGGGAGGCGGGCGCGCGGGCTCCCACTCCGGCCTCGGCGCCACTCGCCCGCCGCGCTCCGGGCGTCCCTTCTGCCTCCGACGCGCCGCGGATACCCCAGCCTCCGGCTGCCTGGTACGGGGAGCTCCCCGCGCCTGCCGGAGGAGAGGAGCGAGGCCGAGCCGGGGCGGCCCCGGGGCACGATTTGTCGCGGAGACGCGGGGACCAGACCTGAGGATGAGCGGCGGAGGGCGGCCCGGGCACTGACGCGAGTTGGGGCCACGGCTCCCGGCCGCCGGCGGTGCGATGAGCCTGCCAGCGGAGACGCCCTAGCCGGGTGCACGCGCCGGGCGAAGCGCGCAGGTGGGGCTGCGCTCTCCGCGGTGCGCCCCGCGCCGGGCTCCCGCCGGCCGGAGGATGGGCGCCGGCGCCCCGGGGCCGCGCCCGCCGCTGCTGCCCCAGCGCCCGCCGCGAGCCCCGCGTCCGGCCGGCGCCCTGTGCTCATGTACGTAGGCTGGGCGCCCGCCCCCGGGGGGTGAGGGTCCATGTTGGGTGTCCGCGCCCGGGGCGCCCTTCCGCCTCCCTGCTGCTCGGGAGCAGCCCCCCTAACCCAAGCCCAAGTTTGTACATATGGGTGATCGCCCGGGCTGAAGTCCGCCGGGCCGGGGATGGGGGTGGGCAGAGAGCACGGACGACCCGAGCCTGCTTGAGGGGGGTGGGGATGAGGGGGAGGAAGCCACCCGGAGGCGCTCTGAACGGGGGGGCGAGGGGAGTTGGAGGGCTTGGTGGAGAGAGGCTGGGTGGCCAGCATGCTGCGGCGTCTAGGGTTCCATCGGCATAAAGTTTGGGAACCAGAGAGGCTTTCGGAGACAGGCAGAGTGAAGGGGGCTCGCCCCGCCCGCCATCCCCGGCCTCCTCCACCGCACACCCTAGTGCTGCCGGGTCCCCCTGCTCCACCGCCACGACCCCTCCCGAGTCAAAGAAATTAGGCGACTGCGCGTTGCGGCCCACGCAGGGGTCTCTGGTCTGCGCCCCGAGTCGCTGAGCGGCTGCTGGGGTGCTGTTGGAGAAGCCACAGCCTCCCAAAGCCCCGACCCGCAACCGGGAACGGGGGTTGGGCTGGGGGACAGTCACGGACCTTTTTCTGGGCAACCGGGCCTCGGGCGGAGGGCGGGGAAGGGGCGTCTGCGCCCCGCACTGGTGGCGTTTGCAAAGTTGTTAGGATGAGTCACCGGGTCCTGGGAGCTTTCTTACCCCCTCGCGCCCTTCTTCCCCAAACACCCTCGGGCAAGCGAGGAAGGGTTTCCCTCTTATTTTCCTGCAGGGCCGTCAGCGCCCGCTCCAGTGCGGAATTCTCCACTGAGTCGCCTTTAGGGAAGTGTGGCCGGGACCCGGAGAGGGCGCCGGGCTCCGGAGTTCTGTGGCTCCATCCGAGCCTTGCAGGGGGCGCGGGCCCCGCTAGCTGCATCCCCGCTGCTCCGCCACCCGCTAATCAAGAAGACACGGGGAACATTGCGGGCCGGTGTTTTTCTGGGACTCGCTTCCGTGTCCGTGTCCACAGTCTGGGATGTGTAGGACCCCGGGCCGTGCCCCGGCGCCGGGCATGCCGCCCCTGCCCTCGGGGTCCGGCGCGTCCATTTCGGGAGCCGCCGGGCCGGGCGCGCGCGGGCCTCGGGGCTCAGCTGTGCTGCTTTCTCTCCGCAGGGACGGCGGCTCCAGACTGGCGGCGGCGCGCCCCCGGGCTGTGAATGCGACTCGCCCCTCGACCTCGCTCCCCGCCCGCCCGGCCGCCGGGACGCGGTAGGGGTTGCCCAGCTCCACTGCGATGGCAGTTGGCGCGCTGTCCAGTTCCCTCCTGCTCACCTGCTGCCTGATGGTGGCTCTGTGCAGCCCGAGCATCCCGCTGGAGAAGCTGGCCCAGGCGCCCGAGCGGCCGGGCCAGGAGAAGCGCGAGCACGCGTCTCGGGACGGCCCGGGCCGGGTGAGCGAGCTCGGGCGCCCGGCGAGGGACGAGGGCGGCGGCGGCCGGGACTGGAAGGGCAAGGGCGGCCGCGGGCTGGCCGGCCGGGAGGCGTGGAGCAGGCAGAAACAGTCCTGGGCCGCCCAGGGCGGGGGCGCCGGGGCCGGGGACCTGCAGGGGCGGCCCCGCGGGGACACCCCACACGAAGAGCCCCCGGCCGCCGCCGCCCAGGACGCGGCGGGCCCAGACCCAGAGCCCACGCCCGAGCTGCCGGAGGAGTACGCGTACCCGGACTACCGGGGGAAGGGCTGCGTGGACGAGAGCGGCTTCGTGTACGCGATCGGGGAGAAGTTCGCGCCGGGCCCCTCGGCCTGCCCATGCCTGTGCACCGAGGAGGGGCCGCTGTGCGCGCAGCCCGAGTGCCCGCGGCTGCACCCACGCTGCATCCATGTCGACACGAGCCAGTGCTGTCCGCAGTGCAAGGAGAGGAAGAATTACTGCGAGTTCCGGGGCAAGACCTACCAGACCCTGGAGGAATTCGTGGTAAGAGGCGAGCGCCCGGGCGACTTTGCCCGTCCCAGGAGAGGGTGAACCGGCTCTGAGTCCCCACTTTGGAGAAGAGGCGCTCTGTGGTTCTCAGAGGTGGGCGGCGCTGTGCCCGCGTCCCCTCAGCACGACCCCTCTTTTTCAGTGCTGAGGTAATTTTTGAAAGCCGTGTGCCCAGTCCACGTGCATTCGCTCGGTCTTCACGATAAAAGGGTTTCCTTAGAGTGAAGCCCGTGGCCCTAAGGCGAACAGACCGAGCAAAATCACTGGCTGTACTTTTAACCTTAATTGGCTGCTCCTGAGTTAAAAGTGTTGCTGCCGAAATGCTCGCCCTGTTTTCAAACACAGGGTAATTTACCCTGCTGTTTGGGATGTGTTCTTGAGCTAATAGCTCATTAAGGGAGACTGTACATATAAATAAGCCGTTTCCCTAGATTATGTGCTGGGTATCAGGCAGATGTTCTAGAAATTAAAAGAAAAAAATGCTTGCTCAATGGATGCCAAAACAAAGTCGACAGCAAAAACAACAAGTCCAGGTTACAGTTAAAAATGGTTTTATTTTAGGTGAGTACTGGTAATAATATTAGTAGCGCTATTTCCTGAATGCCTAGTGTATGTTAGGCTCCAGGCTGCATTTCTCACCTGTATTAACTTAGTTAAACCTCAAACCATGCAATAAAGTAGATTATTATCTACTATCTCCAGCTGATAAAGAAGAGGAAACTGAGACACAGAATATTTCTAAAAGGTGTCGAAGGCAACACAGCTGTTAAGAAGCAGATTCATGTGTCAAGCACGCTTTTACCCCCTACACTCTTATTTGAACCAAAAGCCCAGCCCCACAGGGGCACTGGCGTGGATGGAGATGCCATCCAGTGCTTGTGCTGGCCGGGGGGGTGAACTCCCCCCGAAAGCCCTGCTTCTTCAGTACCGAGCCTGGGAGACAACTGCACGGCTGCTCAGTCATTCCAGTCCCCCATGGTCAGCTCAGTCCAACTGGACTTGGCCAGTTGACTTGGCATGCCAGAGGTTTCCCGGGCAGCAGAGGGCATCCTGGCACCTCCAGCCCCCAAAGCTGAACAAGGAGGCAGGTGCGAAGGAATCCTTCAGGGTGCCCAGACCATAGCCTCTGAGATCTGCAAGTTGAGAATGTGCCCAGGATGTGACAGCGTGTAGTGAGTTTTAGGAATGAATTCCTGAGTGTTGTAGAAATATTAATATAAAGCCGAGAAGGACAGATCTATAGGTAATGTACAAAGTGTGGAGATGCTGGGATTTGGTTAGAAAAGATGAGTTTGCATTCTGGTTTTGCCACTAATGGGCTGCATGATGGGAACAAAGCACATCTCCCCTCTGGCTTTCTTTTTCCTCATCTCTAAGGTAAGGGCCCGAAATTCCTTAAGGCTCCTTGGAGTTCTAACAACCTGACACCCAGGGTTTATCTCCAGGCAAACCTGTTTAAGACAGTTCTTGGCTTCAGCCCTTTGGAGAGACAGACAACCTTGATGAGAACCTGCTAGGAACCAGGCCCTGGCCATACTACAGAAGTAAGTCTGGAACCCTGCCCTCAGAATGCTCCTGGAGGACTGGGGAGCCGGGCAGATGCCTCCCCAGATGTTCTGGGGTGCAGCCCGGAAGTGCATAAGTAATACTGGCCATGGGAGCTGGTGGAGCCCAGAGGAGGGGCCTTCCCTGTTGGCCTGGGATGGGGCTGTAGCCAAACGATTCTCTGGAGTTTTAGATTCATAGGAAAATCTAAGTGTTACAAGATCAAAGACGAGGGATTAGTTTTTAATTAATACCATTTATTGTTTGCACTGTGTGTAGTTCCATAGTCGTTTCTTATAGGTGTCCATGAGGTAGGATGAGGAATTACTAGCATTTTGATCTCAAAAGCCCAAACGCATCCCAGAGCAGCCATCACAGGTAGAAGGAAGAATTCAAACTTCTGTTCTGTTATTCATTGCTAAGTGCTGGATGCCGTGAAGCTGCCTGTGTGTATGGGGGTGGGAGATCGTTTTTTTGTTTGTTTGTTTGTTTTGTTTTTTTAACATCTTTATTGGAGTATAATTGCTTTACCGTGGTGTGTTAGTTTCTGCTTTATAACAAAGTGAATCAGCTATACATATACATATATCCCCATATCTCTTCCCTCTTGCGTCTCCCTCCCTCCCACCCTCCCTATCCCACCCCTCTAGGTGGTCACAAAGCACAGAGCTGATCTCCCTGTGCTATGCGGCTGCTTCCCACAAGCTATCAGTTTTACATTTGGTAGTGTATATACGTAAATGCCTTGTATTGTATTCCTGTTTTCAAAAATTGGTGCATAAGTAGAATGTGTTTCCCACTCTGAGATGGGAGATGATAGCAACTAAAGGGAGATTGGAAAGATTATAATCTCAGTAAGAATTAAAATACCAATAAAGCTATTTTTAAAGTATTAAGCGCATCTTTCATCTTCAAGTGATCCTTTGTTCTTAACTTTCATCCAGTCATTACCAGATGCTAGGATGACACTGTGCACAGCTGCTATAAAATTTTCATTATATGCCTGCTCCTATGATAGGTACAACTGCATAACGATTGCATTGTATATATCATGCTTGTTCATTCTGTTAGTATCAGGAACGCTCGTAAGGCATTTCCCTAACTTAGTGTGGCTTTGTGCAAGTTTCATTCCATGAACAAAAGAGGGTGCGGTGCTTTCTGGGAGCGTTGGAAGGATAAACATAGAGGGGTATATGGTCAGCTGTGAGTCCAGGGATTTGTGGGGCACAGCTGCTCTTGTAGCTGCTCTGGGTCCTCCAGGCTTCCAGGAGACCCATGAAGGCCTGCAGTTTGCACAGCACACAGTACATGGAAGACAGGAAAGGAACGCATTTTACATCTGAAGCGCTTTGCGCTTCTCTGAAAAAAATGTAATTCAGTGGAGGTTGTGGTGCCATAGGGTCATGTCTGGAGCGCTCCCGATCATGGCCAGGTCAGGGGAGGTGAAAGGCAGGCTGGTTCTGGGCCTCTTTCCTTGGGAGGCACACAGGCGCTTTCTGTTCTCTGGTTTCCGAGAGAGAGTCGGTTACTGAGGGAGGCTGGGAGCTCGTGGTGGGTGCCTGAGAAGGTGGAACCCCGGATCCTTGTGCCTGTGATGCTATTGCGCACGTGTTCCGGACAGAGCATGTCTCTTCCCTGCCCTCTCGTGCTCCTCTCTCCTGGGTATGTGTCTGCAGTCCCTGTGCCCGGTGCACAGTGAGGCCAAACAAACCGAAACGTCAGAGTTCGGAGCCGAGAAAGGTTTATTTATCACAGGGCCACGCCAGGAGAATGGCTGACTCATGCTCCAAAGACCCAGTGGGTTTCAGGGAAGAAGGTTTTATAGACAAAACCTGGGGGGCGGGATTCAGGGTGTGTAACCCTCCTCTGATTGGTTGGTGGTGAAGTCACAGGGCGGTGCTCCAGGGATCTGTGCTCAGCCTGAAGTCACCATCCTCCACCGGGATGGGGGCCTTAGTTCCTGCAGAAGAGCTCAGGGATATGTATCAGATATCTGTGCCCATCCCTCAGGAGGAACTGGGACCCTCCCACATCCTGCCCCTGTTTCCTTCTGCATTTCCTCACTCCCCTAATTAGTGACCATTTGAATCTGCCCTTTGGAACTCAGGGAAGGTCTTGGAGGCAGAAACCTTTTTCCTACAAACAAGAAATAGAAAGCACAGAAAGGCTTTTGTATTTGGGAGGGCCCCACAGGGTCCTGCTGGGTTTCACTCTCTGCCCAGTTTTCTCTGTACTTCAGTCCTGTCTTTCCCCTTCTCACCAAGGCTCTTTACCCCATTCAAATTCCCATTCCTTACAGCCTGGTTGATCTCAGGCAGATGTCAGCAGAAGACCTTCAGTGAAATACTGTTAAGCTGCTAATAACAATTAGAGTAATACCCTCATCCCTCCAGGGGTGTTTGCAGTTTAATTTGTATATTCAAATAAAAACATAGTTACCAGTAGAATGTCCTCCACTGCCTCTGAAATTATACCAGGTGTCCTGTTCTTACACCAGCAGGCCTCCAACTTTGAGTAAGGAAGCTGGTCTATTCGTTTATAATTTTTATACACGAATGCTATTTCACGTGCTCTCTTGCTTCCTGGGGCAAGCCATTTGTATGACAAAGTACCACAGACCTGGTGGCTTAAACAATAGAAACTTATAGCTTCACAGCCCTGGAGGCTGGAAGTCTGAGATCAAGGGGTGGGCAGGGCTGATTCCTCCTGAGGCCTCTCTCCTTAGCATGTAGAGGACCGCCTTCTCCCCGTGTCCTCACATGGTCGGCCCTCTGTGCATGTCTGTGTCCTGATCTCCTCTTCCTATAAGGACACCACTCATATTGGATTAGGGCCAACACATATGACCTCATTTAACCTTAATTACCTCTGTAAAGACCTTGTCTCTAAATACAGTCACGTTCTGAGGTATTGGGTTTAGGACTGCAACATCTGAGTTTGAGAGGGGACACAATGCAACCTGTAACATAGGGTCAGTGACCAGAGTTGACCTCGTAGGCCTGGGTCCAAGGAGGTGTAGGGAATGCAGTGGGGCAAGGATGCATCAGCAAGTATGACTGGAAGAAAGAATTAGTAGAGAAGGCACAGAATGATGGGTAATACACGGGATGCCTTATAAACATAATTAAGCCGCCCACCCAGATTTTGGTGATTTAGTGTCTATTCCATTCTGAGCTCCACTTCAGGAATTACTGTGCTACTTACTTACGTCAGTGGGTCCTTGTATCATACGTATGAGGGCCTCACTTTTAAATTTGCCCCTGAGAGCTACCATACATGCCAGCAGCAAGTCAAATTTGAAATTCGTTAGTTAAAACACGATTCCATTTCGAGCAACAAAAGAACTTGTTCCCCTCCTGGGAATCCTGATTTCTGGGGAACTGTGAAGACAGAAACAGGGTCTGCAAGCTTGTTTCCGTGTTTTGTAGAACCTAACAGAATGCATGCGACTCCCTGAGATGCAGGAGAACTGAAATTTCACTTTGCTTTTGGTTGGGATGATATCAGTTCTGTGTGTCCACGTTGGTTACCGTAGCCGATCAGGTCTGACTGGCAATTGTATTAAGTCTTAGAAGAAAAAGAGAAAATGAATTATTGATACGTGTTGCTTGCTGGGCTGTCTTGCAAAGCATGGGGACTGTTGGACAGAAGATCAGTGAACGAGGTAGTCACAGGTGAGATGACCCAGGACCACTGAGTCACAAGCCTCTCCTGGGGCCTCAGCAGCCGACTTGTTGCAAAATCTCCTTTCTCGGAGTTTATTAATGAAAAACAACTTACATGAAATTTGGAATCAAAAGCTCCATCTCAATAGATCTCTACTGCAATTATGAGCAAGTGCCAATAAAGAGAAAGACACAATCTCCATATTTTTCAGTCTAATAGTATTTATATTCTTTTGACTGATGTTACTTAGACCAAAACAACACCATTATTATTTTCCTTCGCCGAGGAACATGAACTAAGGTTGTGTAAAGTCGATGTTCTTTCCTGTAAGTCAGTTTCATGTGCGCGCTATTGCTACGACTGAATTTGTTTTGGCTTCTAGGAAGATTTGGCAAATTCTGAACTTCTTAGTTTCTGCCCTTCTGTTCAATGCCATTTAAATGTTAACTTTTTTTTTTAAAGAAAGGAGAGTACATATGGTTTCCCTAGACCTTTCAGATGTGTCCCTAACTCAGGTAGGGGAAACCTAACGTGAATGACCACGCTTTTACATGCTCCGTGCAGTACTTTATTTGCGCGTATGAGACAAATGCTATAAAAGTTCCTACAGGACATTTGGTCCTATCCAAAACTTCCATAAAACCTCTGGTCCATAAGATATTCCATCTCTGCCAAAAGGTCCTTGATATTTGCAAGACCATTTTGTCCGGTCCAAAACTTACATAAGATATTTGGTCCATAGCAGAAGGTCTTTGTAGCAACATGGATGGATCTAGAGATGATCATACTAAGTGAGGTAAAACAGGCGGAGAAAGACAAATGTCATATTATATTGCTTATATGTGGAATACAAAAAAAGATACAAATGAACTTTTTACAAACGAGAAATAGACTCACAGACATAGAAAACAAATTTATGCTTACCAAAGGGGAAAGCAGGGGGAGAGATAAATTAAGAGTTTGAGATTAACACACACACACCACTATATATAAAATAGATAATCAACAACCACCTACTGTATAGCACAGGGAACTGTATTCATATCTTGTAAAAACTGTAATGGAAAAGAATCTGAAAAATTATATATACTAATATAATATAATACTGAAACACTTTGCCGTGCACCAGAAACTACCACAGCATTGTAAGTCAACTATACGTAACAAAAAAAGAGGAAAGGTCCTTGATATTTGGTCTTGTCCAAAGCCATTTGGCATGGACTCTCTGGATAGGACCGAATTTCGAGGACCTTTGGCTGTGGACCAAATGTCTTATGGAAGTTTTAGACAGGACCAATATCTGCTAACCTAAATGTTTAGTCTTGTATGTTGGGAAGAAGGAAACCAACATTCATCCATTGCTTATATGTTTTATATGTTGGGTGGGGGCAGGGTTTACACAATAGACTGATGAGCTGGTGGTATTTTTTTTTTTTTTTAAAGGACAGAAAACTAAGGTTCAAAACAGTTAAGTAACTTGACTGAAGTCATCAAGCTCGTGATGGGGGAGCCAGGATTTGAGTCCTGGTCTGTTGGACACTTCCTTCCAGCTCTGCCTCTTTACCTTCCTGATCCCGTGGGGATGGAGGGGCATTTTGTGTGTGGCTGGGACTGCACAGAGTCCTTACCCTCTGAAGACGTGAGCTTGTGTTCTGGTTCATCCCTGTGCCCGTGGGCAACACTCAGAACCTCCTTATTAGCTGGCGGGAAAACGTGGAGAGGATGCTGTCTCTCACATTATAAGAAGGAAATGAGAGATATGAGAACCTGCAGAGCTCTGCACAAACAGCAGAACAAAAGCCTGCTGCACTTGTGGCCTGGGGAGTTGTGCATCTCAGGGGCGGTCCTGCCCCAGCATGGCACTTGGTCACCAGCAAGATGGCCTGTGAATTTCCTCACCATCAGAGAGTGACTCTAGGGTGCTGTGTGTGCCCAGAAGTATTTCCTTCTCAGATCTGATAAGTCCCAACAGAAAGCTCATGCTTGCATTTATTTATTAAAAAATACTTTTTTGGATAAATATTTGCAGGCATTGGGCTACATCCTGGATATACAGTGACAAACCGTCAGGTCCCTCCGCTCAAGGGGCAGTGACCCTATAGAGAGTGATGTGCCCAGAGGTTGGTCAGGTGGGGTCGTGGTCTGCAGGGTAGGCAGGTGGAGGCCCCTCACCTAGATCTCAGTGCTGTTAATGCTTTGTGTTTAAATGACAGAGGAAGAAGGATCCTGGGGCAGCTTTCTAGGGAAAAGACCAGAGCCTGTTTCAGACAGCGTAGTTGTGAGATTGAGTAAAGGATACGGTTTTCCGCTCAAGTCTGCATCCCCTGTAGCCGTCCTTCATGGCAGGGTTCTGATTATGTAGCCAGAAATCCTTCTTGCTGCTTATCTGTTCCAAGGCTGAGATCCTGCCAGCTGGATCTCACTTCTCCTTCTATTTCTGTCGGGCACTGGGGTGCGTCCAGGACAGAGGGTGCCTTTCGAGGCATCTGCCCGTGGCCCTGCGAGCTCTCTGGGAAGCCCTAGGCCTGTGGAAATGCATAGCAATGGAAAATTAAGATGCCGTGTGGCTCTGTGCATTTCCCCTCATGGCAGAAATGATTTTACCTGGGAATATGGAAGACTCATAGGCTGAAAACCCACTGTTTAGAAAACTCATGAAATCCTGGATCTCATATAATAAAACACATCTTCTCAAAAGCACAGCAGGAATGGCAAAAAATAAGAGAAATTAGTCCATAGAGGTGGATGTATGAAACCAGAGAGGAAAGTCAGTCGTCCTAGGGTGTCCACTGATGCCCGGGGCCTGGACCCTTGGTACTCGAGGCCAGGCTGGGCCACGTCACAAGTCCAGGGCCCCAGGTAGGGAGAGTCAGATCAGGGTACCTCTCATAAAAGCAGACTCCCCGGAAGAGCCTGTCCTGCAAGAGGTCAGTGTAGACACACCCCCTGGATGGCCTCAGCACTGGGCAGAGCTGGAGGCTTCCCTCTCAGCAGTTGCACATGCCCTGCTGTGGATGTGGAGCCCCTAGTCATGCTTCCCTGAGTGCTCTGGATAATCCATGTGGAATATTTTTATTTAAAGTGGTCCCAGGCTGGCAGGGCCCACAGGTATCTGACAAAGGCAAACACTCTCCAGCCGCAGAGAATCCCCACATATAAGGTTCCAAGGAATGTGATGTCAAAATAACAATTCCACACAAGAGGAAAGAGCATCAGAAACCAGAGTCAGCCGAGACAAATGCAGTCAGATCAGACCCAGATGTTGGGATACAAACGAGAATATTTTTTTATGCACAGAGAAATCAATGCGGGAATCGAGTGGATGGGTAAACCACATCCGTATATACCAAGTACTTGCCAGCTTTGGAAAGGAATCACATAGAGCCTGTATAAAGGAATGCTACAGTAATTGGAACTAATCTTCTAGGGGAGGATTTGACAGGATGATGGTTGCAGGTTGTGAGATAAGTTAGTGAATCTGGGGGTAGATTTGAAGAAGTTGCCCAGAATGAAACACAGGTGCACGGGTGGAACATAGGAAGGAAATGTTTTGGTACATGGAGGATAGAGAAAGAAGGTCTAACATACATCCAGTTAGAATTTTGAAAGAAGTAGCAGAGAATGTGGAGAAGATGAAGCGATAGTGCCGGAGACTTTCTAGTTGAAAGACCCCTATTTCCTGATTCAGGAATCCCAGTGAATCTAAAAAAAGATATATGTACGTGTGTGTATATATATCACACACACATATATTAAGTATATATAAAATATTTATGTATATATATACATATATGTATATGTATAAAACCACACCTAGTGAGACTGCAGAACACCAGAGAGAAAGGAAACATTTTAAGAGGGATCACAGAGCAAAGACTTTATCTGCAAAATAACAGTAACTAGGCTGACCACTGACATCCCGTCAAGAATAGAAAATTTCCGCCAGGATTTCCCTGGTGGTCCAGTGGTTAAGAGTCTGTGCTCCCACTGCAGGGGCCATGGGTTCAATCCCTGGTCAGGGAATTAAGATCCTGCAAACCACATGGCGCAGCCTAGAAAAAAGGAATAGAAAACCCAGAGCTGTAGAAGAACATCTTTAAAGAACAAAGAGAAAATTAGCATGAATTCAATTGATGTACCTGGCAAAACTATCTTTCAGGAATGAGCCTGAACAAAAATATTTTTCAACAAAAATAGAGTGCATACAACCAAAAAACCTTTACTAAAAAGAAGTTCCAGATGCAATCTAAAGGTTGAAATCCAGGAAGCAAAACAGGATCCCAGAAGCAGAGGCACAGAGTTAAGAAAGAAGGGATCGGGCTTCCCTGGTGGCGCAGTGGTTGAGAGTCCGCCTGCCGATGCAGGGGACACGGGTTCGTGCCCTGGTCCGGGAAGATCCCACATGCCGCGGAGCGGCTGGGCCCGTGAGCCATGGCCGCTGAGCCTGCGCCTCTGGAGCCTGTGCTCCGCAACAGGAGAGGCCACAACAGTGAGAGGCCCGCGTACAGCAAAAAAAAAAAAAAAAGGAAAGAAAGAAGGGATCAAAACCCATCCTTCACTAAATTGCAGATCAGTAGTTCTCAACTGGGGTCCACATTGTCCCTACGAGGGAGCTTTGGCCACATGTGGAAGCGTTTGTGGTTGTCATAACTGGGGTGGGCAGATGTTACTGACGTCTGGTGGGCGGAGGCCAGACAGGCTGCTGGAATCCTACAGGGTCCAGAACAGCCCAACAACCAATATCAAGGGTGCTGGGGCTGAGAACCCCGACTGCCTATTACAAAAGCGAGGGTCTCCAGGGTGGTGACAGCTGAGCTGGTGGTGGGGCTGATGTTCCCGTGCCTTGCAGGGGTTGGTGTGTCCTGCACTGAATTTTGAGCTGTGAAATTTATCCTTAAACAGGAGATGCCATTAAATACAACTTTTAAATGTTCTTGGAAAAAAATGATCGCTGGGGAGCTGGTGCAGCTTGAGGCCAAATTCTGAAATAGGTGAACATTTTCAAAGGCTCCTTCTGTCATCCAGGGCTACAGGTCACAGGTGGCACCAAGCTCCAGTAGGCCATGGCCAACTGTTCTGCCCTTCCTGGAAGAAAATTCAGACCACTTCTAAGTGGTATGCCCCCTGCTCCCGAAGCACCTCAGAAATAAATACTAACATACACCGTACCAGACAGGTTGGCGCTTCTGTATCATGTCTTTGCTTTTGTCAGAGGTTGACATGCTACACTCGTTTATATCTATCTCCCTGGTCCAACTTTCAAAACAGTTTCTTACTTACATTTTACTTTTAAATTTCATGCATTTTTTGAAAAAGTATCTCAATATTTTCGTTTCAGAAGGCTTGAAACAAAATACGCAATTAGTTTCAAGCAAGCCAGGACTCATATTTATTCATTCCTGTTAAGGTGTCAGGAGCCGTAGCTCTGTCCCCGGTCACGCTCTCTCATTGTTGACAGTTATGTTCTGGGGGCACAGGGCCCTTGGCCAGTGGACGGCTGTCACTGTGGCACCTTTCTCCCCTGGGGCCGCAGTGCAGGGAGTCCCCAGCTGGCCAGGATGCTGGCAGTCCCTTCCCACATGGAACAAGGCCCCCCTGAGCACCTTTGCCTCAATCGGCTGGTAGTTCAGCCATGTCACACTTGGCAGAAATGTCAGGGAGTGTGGGGTAGGAAAAGAAAGAATTCTGACAAGGCTGCTGCCTTTCCCTGGGCCTGTGAAGAACAAGGGATGCTGGTGGCCTGAGGGATAAACTGTGCTGTGATGTCAACCCCTCAGCTCAGGTCACCTCCTGCAGCAGAGTCCCCTCTGGCCTCCTGTGCCCTCCAGGGAGTCAAAGAGATAAGCTCATCTTGCTCTAGGGTGACAGGATGCAGCAGCTGACACAACTGAGTGCTCGGCTCTCAGGGGTGCATCTGAGCTCAGAGATGGATCCCTTTCTTGTGAGTGAGCCCCACAGTCTCTTAAACCCCCGTGGAAAGGGACCTCATTAACTGGAGAAACCGCTGGGCTGGCCTGTTGTAATATCAGGATGCTTTGGAAGAGGCTCAGCTTCAAGGGGAAGTGCAGGGGCCAAAGGTGTGAGCCGAGGATGCCCGTGCCCCGTTCTCCCGCCCTGGTCCAGCACTTGCTGGGTGATTGGCAGCTGAGGCAGGCTGATGGGAGCCAGGCTCCGACCTCAGATGTGTCCAGGTGGCCACGTCCTAATTGGCGATGGTGAGCCTTGTTCCTGGAGCTGGGTCAGCTGTCCTCTGGTTAGCACAATTTTGTGTGCCCGACGCACAGTGAGGCCACGCACTGAAACGTCGGAGTTTGGAGCAGAGAAAGGTTTATTGCAGGGCCATGCAAGGAGACTGGTGGCTCATGCCGTAAAAAGCCCCGAGCTCCCCGAAGCGTTTCGGCAAACCGTTTTAAAAGCCAGGTGAGGGAGTGGGGCAGGTAGTAGGGTACGTGATCAGCTCCTGCCCAATTCTCAGATTAGCTGATGGTGCGGGAACAGGGCAGGGTCACAGGGGTTAACATTATCAGTCCTTAGGCTCCAGGAGGCCTGGGGCTATGGGCTCATGGTCATCAAGTAGTTAACATCTACCATTTGGTGAGGGTTTTAGCATCTGCAAAACAACTCAGGAAATGTGCATCAGATACTGTTACCTGAGTACTTCAGAGAGGCCCCATGGCAGAGGACATGGGGAGGGGTCTGTCCTGGGGACAGACAGACCCATTGGGTCCTGCTCAGTTACACTCTGGTCACCTGCACTGCTCCCTGCTTAGCGTTTGAACGATATTACTGCCATCTCAAAAGAATGATGAAAGGGAGCAGCATGGTTTTGTTTTCTTTGTGTGTGTGTGTGTGTGTGTGTGTGTGTGTGTGTGTGTGTGTGTGT